>NC_057812.1:198917799-199022364 GCF_018294505.1 Triticum aestivum
GCGCCCAGCCGGGTGTGCCCCTGCCGGTCACGCCCACAGCGCCTATACGGGCTACGCCCGCACCCGCACGCCCCGGCGCCCGTGTGCCCGTGTCCGCTAAGGCCTAGTGGCCCTATGACGACGGGGGCCCACACCCCAGAACGGTTTAAAAAAAGAATTAAAAATAAAATTATTAAATAAAAATAAAAGTGATTAATGAAATTAATTATTAATTAATTAATTAACCAGTGAATTAATTATTAATTAATTAATTAATTAATGAATTAATTAAGTTAATTAATCCGGTTTAATTAATTTAATTAACTAGTTAAGTTTAATTAAACTGTAATTAGATTAACCTAAACCCTAATTAACCTAATTAGAGGATGACAGGTGGGTCCCCCTGGACCCACATGTCAGGTTGACCAAGTCAACTCTGTTGACTGCTGACGTCAGCATGACATCATGCTGACGTCATAAATCCATTTTTTCGAATTAATTAAATAATTAATTAAATTCCAGAAATTAATGAAATCTTTAGAAAATCATATCTTTTAATCCGTAACTCGGATTAAAATATTTTCAACATGAAAGTTGCTCAGAACGACGAGACGATTCTGGATACGCAGCCCGTTCGTCCGCCACACACCCCTAACCTATCGAACTCGCAACTTTCCCCCTCCGGCTCCTTTGCCCGAAAACGCGAAACACCGGGGATACTTTCCCCCCTTCACCGGTATCACCTCCTACTGCGTTAGGTCACCTCTAGCACCGCGTATTGCCATGTTACGCTTTGTGATGCTTTGATTGCTCTGTTATTTATTGTGTTCCCCCTCCGTTACTTCTTTCCGGTAGACACCGAGACCGGCGCCGCTGCTGGGTGCCCCGATCGACTACGTTGTTGACGACCCCTCTCTCTTGCCAGAGCAACCAGGCAAGCCCCCCCCCCCTTGATCACCAGATATCGCCTATTCTACTCTATACTGCTTGCATTAGAGTAGTGTAGCATGTTACTGCTTTCAGTTAATCCTATACTGCTGCATAGTCTGTCCTTGCTACTACTGTTGTTACCTTTACCTGCTATCCTACTGCTTAGTATAGGATGCTAGTGTTCCATCAGTGACCCTACACTCTTGTCCGTCTGCCATGCTATACTACTGGGCCGTGATCACTTCGGGAGGTGATCACGGGCATATACGATATACTTTACACAGTTACATTACCTGTGATACTGTTCGGAGATGGGGGTTGAAGGGGCAGGTGGCTCCATCCCGGTAGAGGTGGGCCTGGGTTCCCGACGGCCCCCGACTGTTACTTTGTGGCGGAGCGGCAGGGCAGGTTGAGACCACCTAGGAGACAGGTGGGCCTGGCCCTGTTCGGCGTTCGCGGATATTTAACACGCTTAACGAGATCTTGGTATTTGATCTGAGTTGGCTACGAGCCTATACGCACTAACCATCTACGTGGGAGTAGTTATGGGTATCCCGGCGTCGTGGTATCAGCCGAAGCACTTCAGACGTCAGCGACGGAGCGGCATGCGCCGGATTGGACTGGAACGCCACTAGGCTAGGTCTGCTTCCGGCCGCCCATGCAACGTGCAGGTGTGCTCAGGGCGATGGTCCCAGACCCCTGCGCGCTTAGGTTTAGACCGGCGTGCTGGCCTCTCTGTTGTGCCTAGGTGGGGCTGCGACGTGTTGATCTTCCGCGGCCGGGCATGACCCAGGAAAGTGTGTCCGGCCAAATGGGATCAAACGTGTTGGGTAAGTTGGTGCACCCCTGCAGGGAAGTTAATCTATTCGAATAGCCGTGATCTTCGGTAACAGGACAACTTGGAGTTGTACCTTGACCTTATGACAACTAGAACCGGATACTTAATAAAACACACCCTTCCAAGTTCCACAGACAACCCGGTGATCGCTTTTCCACAGGGCGACGATGGGAGGATCGCCAGGTAGGATTATGCTATGCGATGCTACTTGGAGATGCTACCTGGAGATGCTACTTGGAGATGCTACTTGGAGGACTTCAATCTACTTTCTTCTACACGCTGCAAGACGGAGGCTGCCAGAAGCGTAGTCTTCGACAGGATTAGCTATCCCCCTCTTATTCTGGCATTCTGTAGTTCAGTCCACTGATATGGCCCTTTACACATATACCCATGCATATGTAGTGTAGCTCCTTGCTTGCGAGTACTTTGGATGAGTACTCACGGTTGCTTTCTTCCCCCTTTTCCCCCTTTCCTTTCTTTCTGGTTGTCGCAACCAGATGCTGGAGTCCAGGAGCCAGACGCCACCGTCGACGACGACTCCTACTACGCTGGAGGTACCTACTACTACGTGCAGCCTACGGACGACGTCCAGGGGTCGTTAGGAGGATCCCAGGCAGGAGGCCTGCGCCTCTTTCGATCTGTATCCCAGTTTGTGCTAGCCATCTTATGGCAACTTGTTTAACTTATGTCTGTACTCAGATATTGTTGCTTCCGCTGACTCGTCTATGATCGAGCACTTGTATTCGAGCCCTCGAGGCCCCTGGCTTGTTTTATGATGCTTGTATGACTTAATTGTGTTTTAGAGTTGTGTTGTGGTATCTTCCCGTGAGTCCCTGATCTTGATCATACACATTTGCGTGCATAATTAGTGTACGATTGAATCGGGGGCGTCACACTATGCATCACCATGATCTTGCATGTGCGTAGGAATTTTTTTGAAATTACTGCATTCCCCAACATCTTCATCTTCATAGTGATCTTGAGCTTGCTTGTATGATGTGTTATTTTTTATTACATTGTATGTTCCTCTACACCTAGTGCATCTAGTCCTTTGGATCTATACTATGAGAACAATGAAGGCATTGCACAAGCTAAGGAACCGAGATCTCATAAAAAAATCGAAACAAATACCCTAAGTGTTATTATCTCAAACGGTAGAACATTGATCAGGAAGATGTAAAGATATGCAAGGTACACATGGATTTCAATATTGCGGATCCATTGATGAAGCCCCGCGACCTAAGCATGAGGCGCATACAATAGCTACGAGAATTATATATCTAATGCAAATGAGAGACTGTTAGAACTATGCCTTAGAGGCAATCACGACTATGATTATAATTCATTGTAGCCATGCATTATTAAATGTTTCTTAAATAATATCATAAGTATTGCTTGGGTGCTCTATTTGTGAAACTTTATGCTTCGACGATTATTCTAAAGTAGTTTCTATTCCGAATTCATGTAAGAAAATATATGAGACTAGCACGTGTATTTCTTTTTTGAGGATAGCACGTGTATTATTTGAGGACCATGTTTCCAAGGTAGTGGACATGGAGATATCAAACCAATAATATGAACTTATGTTAGGGACGTTGGGTTGGGCAGATCCAACTTAATCATAGTTGGAATGCTTTATTTGTCTCTTACCATGTGTATGTCACATGTAGCTGCTGGGATCGCGGAAAAGTGGCGGCGACAACACATGAGTGATTTTGAAGGTGGTGTTACTCGAGCACCTGGTCTCGAGCTTTGGGGCGAAAGCCTAGGTCAAACCCGAGTGGTTATACCTGGCAATGGCGATGTTTTTTCTTACGTCGATACCTTGTTGAAGGCATTGCTCGAATATGCTCAGACTGATTCTTCAGGGTGAAAACGTATATTCTGACCTTGTGGTAGGATCCGGTGACGGCGACACTTGATTGTTGCTCCTCCCTTCTTGAAGGCGTTGTTGTTGAAGAATCTCATCGTCCATGTGGTGTAATGAAATTGCTGGTGCGGATAAGGTCATTGTTGTAGTTTGCCGATCATAGATCTGATCACTTTGATGTTTTTTTTCTTGCCTACACATAGCTTTGGTCTTATATGACTTTGCTAGTTGCTGGCGTTTTTCGCGTGTGTAAGTAAGATGGCGTTGGTTGTGTGCATCCTAGCTATGCAGGGCCGGGTGTGTGCTCACTGTGTTATGTATCTTCTTGATGCTCCATTTTAAGCCAATAAAATCCACCCTTTGTCGAAAAAAACCATGTGTATGTCACGGCCTTAATTAGGGTGTGTTTGGTTTTAGTACCAAGTAGAATCAAATGTAATGGTTTCATTCCAGTAGAATGGAATGGTTCCATCTCCGTGTTTGGTAGACCTAATGAGATGGAACGGAATGGTTCCATCTTAGTGCTTGGTTAGAGGAATATGATGTGATAGGTATCACCCAAATTATTCATCTCTTGCCCCTCTCACGAACCAATTCAACAACATTGACAATGCGAACCAAGGTAATAGCTGAAAGAACCTAAAAGAATTTGAAGGAAAACAAAAGAAACAGTAGATGGCGTCTCCATAGGATGCAGCCAAGATTGTAGCTAGAGCCGAAGTAGATGGCTTGTAATTAAGCACACCATCGGCTGCTATTCTTGGCACAAATCAATCAGATAAAAGGCACATCGCAGACTACATGGACATGGACCTGAGGTTGACAGGGGTGGGGTCATGCTCGTGACCGTCGTGCCGGTCGAGTCGCGCGAAGATGCTCCATCCAACCGGCAGCGCCCACATATCCATCATGCCGACGCTCGTAGCTTCATCCAACCGGCGGTGCCTGCTACTAGGTCGTCGCCATGGGAGAGGAGAGACGACGGGGATGCGAGGGACAACCGGCGCTGGAAAGGTCATGAGTTAATTTCACATTGGCGACGGCTTAGGTCGAGAGATGAGAGGCGCGAGAGCGTGGCGCGCAGAGGATAGATTCTGGAGAGGCACGAGCGTGTTGTGCAAGTCGGGGGAGAGAAGCCGTTCCACATGGTTCACTCGTTTTCAAGAAACCACGTTCAGGATGACAAGGGAACCTCCGTTCCTTCATGTAAGGTGTATTATTTTTGGTCCGGTGACCAAGGCACATAATTATAGAGGTGTTAGGACAAAATTACCCTTGGCAAATTTGTTGGCTAGTGACAAGTAAATTAGTGAATCTAGGAAAGCAAAAGATACATGCAATTGAGAGAGATAGTTTCCTTCTTTTGATACAAAGAGAGATACGGAAAATCATGTGAGAGATACTTTTCTCTTTCTGGAGGGATATTCTCGTGGATCTAAGACTGATAGTAGAATGAGGGGTAGGTATGACGAGGCAAGATCCTAGCTATGGAGTAGTTGTACACACGAGTTTTACGAGTTCAGGCCCTTCTCGGAGGAAGTAACAGCCCTACTTCTCGGTGCCCTGGGGCGGTCGACTGGATTATATGTGTGTGTGAGATTTTACAAAAAGGTGCGAACCCCTGTCCCAAAGGAGGGGGTGGCTTATATAGAGTGCGCCAGGACCCCAGCTCCCCTCCGTTACTCAGGGTTCAATGCTCATAAAGGAAAGGTGTTACTGGTAATGTCTACAGTAAAATGTCATAAATGCTCATAATGCTATGGTTTAAGTCCTAACTGTTGCAGAGTGGAGGGTTCCTCATCTTCTGGTGGCCGAGTGTCTTCAAGGTGGTCGAGTGAGCGCATCTTCGCAGTCGAGTGGATGATGATTTCTCTTCGACTGCTTCTAATTCTTTGTAAAGATGTCCTTGGGGAGGGTAGGCTGGACAGGTCCATGACCCTACCCTCGGTACATAGCTTCATCATTAGCCCCCGAATGGATCAGGGTTTGAGTGAGGAAGGGGTTGAGAACACTTCCGACCCACTCTTTGCGCTATGAATATGCCTTCTCCTGAAACAATGAGTTGAGGAGATGACGTCGACTCCTTTCTCAATCGCCTTGGTCCATTCTTGGTTGTTGTCGAGTGAACTTTCATGGTGGAATTCCGAATGATGATGTAGAGGGTGTTTGTCTTCAGTCTAACAGGTTGTTCTGCTCTCCGCGGATCTCGCGGGATTCAAATTTTGGGAACTACGCCAGACGGGAGGAACCGAGGTTATCGGTACGGATTAGGCAAGTCTCCTCGATCCCCGCGCCACCTTTTTCGCCACGTACTGCGCGCGCGACTGTTGCGGGATTTGTCTAGATCGCTTGGGTCCACCAGTCAGCCACTCGGGGGAAGGCCTTATAAAAGGTCTCGGGCCAGGCCTCTACTCCGCACACTCCCATTCTCTCTTCTCTTTCTCCCGATCTCTCCGCCACTCTCGCTTCCGCCTCGTCTCCAGACCTCCGCTCGAGCTCGATCCGCCACCATGGGGAAGGATAAGACGGCGGCGCTGGAACGCGCGAAGAAGGCGACCGCGAAGGCGAAGGGCAAGCGGACCAGCCGGGGCGGATCCTCGTCGAGGTCTGGCCTACCGGCGGGCTGGATCCAGGGAGACTGGATCCGCTCGGCAATCACGCAGGACGACCTCGACGACCTGGTGGAGCGGGGATTGATCCCCCACAAGTCGGCCCGGCTCCCGGGGGACGAAACCGAGCCGCAGCCCAGAGAGGGTGAGTGTGTCCTCCTAGCAACCCACGTAGATCGAGGATTCTCACTGCCTCCCCACCCTTTCCTCCGGGGTTTTTTGAACTTCTTTGGGGCTCAGCTCCACCATTTCACTCCGAACACCATAGTCTATCTGGCCGCTTTCGTGTCCATGTGCGAAAACTTCTTGGGCTGTCGACCGCACTGGGGGCTTTTCAAACACATCTTCACTTGTCGTTCCCAGTCGGTCAAAAAGGCCAAGTCAAGTGACGAGAGGACGCGGGTGATCCAGATGTGCGGTGGTCTGGAGATCCAAATGAGGAGCAAAAGTACTTTCCCAGCGATGATCCTTCCTGACTCGGTCCGGGGCTGGCAGTCGACTTTGTTTTACTGCAAGGATCAGCCAACCCCTGGCCAGTCGACTGGACTTCCTTCTTTTTCCTTGGCTCGAGTGGAGAAGCCTGCTCCCTTGAAGGTAGTTCCAGAAGAGAAGGCGCAGGTCAAGGAGCTGGTTGAACGGGTCGTCCAGCTTGTCCGCGACGGAGTGACCGGGATGGATCTGCTGGAGGTCTTTCTCGGTCGACGCATCCAACCTCTTCAGGCGCGCGATCATCCGATGTGGATGTACTCTAGGCTCGAGGATACCACTCGGATCCACCCGGAGGAGGTTAGTGAGGATATCTTGGAGAACTGGTTGAGGGGAATCACTGGCAACAAAGACAACCCTCGGGATCCAGGAGGGTGATTCCATTCGACAACTCGCGCCAGCTGGAGCAGGTATATTTCTGTTTTATCAAGTATCTTTCCGATTCACCACGTGATGTCCCGTTTGTGGTCGACTAAATGTCTTTTGATTGTTATCCTTTGAGGCCCTCATTGAAATGTACTCGATGCCCAACGAAGTGTAGGACCCCGGCGCTGAAGAAGAAGGGAGCGGGGGCAAGAGCGGCGAGGAGCATTCAGAAGCCGAGGAGGACGAGGAGAGCGATGAGTCGACCGATGAGGAAGAAGTCGACTCGCCTCCTCGCAGGGAGAGGAGGTCCAAGCTCACTCATGACTCGGCACGCGCTCCGGACTTGGTGGCTGCGCCGATCGGGCAATCCTCGAAGCGGCCCAGGACGTCTTCCCGGACGCCGACTGAGAAGCCTCCAAAGCACTCCAAGGTCGCGCCGCTTCCAGCACCGAAAGTGCCGAAAGCCATCTCTTCCAAACCGCCCAAAGCTTTGCCTCGGATCAAAGTGACCGTTCCTACTATCTCCGGGTAACCATCTGACTTGTCCTTTATGTGGATTCGATTAACTGGGTGTAACCGATTGAATGCGGGCCTTTGCAGTGATGCTACATCAGGGACCTCTTCATACCAGTACCAGGACGGGGAAATGGAGGATGCGGTAACCTCTAACCCAGGTATGAACTCTTGCGATTTCGATTCTTGATCCTTTTAGGGTCGAGTGGTTCACTTGGGGTCGAATGTTCTGTCTTGCAGCTCCACCCAACATCATTGACCTTCCGGACGACTACGAAGATGTGGCTCTTAAGCCTAGGAAGAGCAAGAAGGTAACAGCTGGCAGGGTGGCTCGGCAAGAACCAACCGCAACGCCTCCCGTCTGTCAAGCTGAAGATGTAGGCAGTGCCACTGTGACGTTCGCTGCACCCTTGCCAAGTGGGCATCCCACACGGTCGACCGCGCCTGTGGTTCCTTCAACTATCCAACTCCACACCACGGAGCCTCAAGCAGCTGCACCTGGGTCGTCTGCACATTTTTTCACCAGCTACCCCGTCCCAGACAACCAGTCGGAAGCGGCTGCGGAAGCCATCCGACAGTCTGATATGATGATGGAGCGGGTGAAGATAGTGCACGAGAGCAGTCAGGCTGCCTACGACACTAGTGCCGCCCTTCGGGCCAACGTCCATGTGAGTAGACTTTCTGACTATTTTTGTTCTCGAAAAATCTTCTTCTGCACAATCTCCTATTGTTCGTGTTGAATTAGAGCACCCACTCGGTGTTGCTGGCATTTTTGGTAGTGTCGCTCTTCCACTCGGTCTGGGCGAGTGGGATCAGAACCGGTGGGGGCACACCAAGTGCACCCACTAGGTGTACTCCCCGAGACCGCGGTCGACTGCTGGCAGTCGACTATGGTCTGAGTTAATCTTTCTTGACGGCGCAATTGTTCTTTCTCTCTCTTTTTTTACTCCTTGCACTCGACTCCGGCGGGCCGGTCGAGTGGGATCAGAACCGGTGGGGGAACGCCAAGTGCACCCACTGGGTGTAGTCCCCGAGACCGCGGTCGACTGCTGGCAGTCGACTGGGGTCTGAACAGCTTGTTGTCCACTTCTTTAGGTTTTATTCACTCGAAAATGAACTGCCTTCGAACCTATCGATTGATCTGTCTCTTGCCTCCTGCAGAAGTCTTGTACTCTTATCTCCAAGTTTGCCGAACTCGAAGAGAAGCAGAGGCAACTCAACTTAGACTTGGAATTGGCTCAGCAAAATCTGAAAAAAGCTCAAGACGAGGCCGCTGGTATGGAAGGTAACTGATTGCCGACTGAACTTCAATATATATCTTTGATCTCTTTTTTGATTCGATTATTTCTTTTGCAGAGAAAATGAAGTTGGCTCAGGACAAGAAGGACTCGGACCTCGCCGCCACGTAAAAAGCAGCCCAAGACAAAACCATTCTCACAGACAAGAAGCTTGCTTCAGTCGGAACACTTGAAGGAGAGGTGACTAGACTGACATCTTGTCTTAATGAAGCTAACCGCGAAGTGACCAGCCTGAAGAAGGATAAGGTCATCCTGAACGAAAAGTTGGAGTCTGCAATCCGCAAGAGTAACGACACAGAAGCTTATCTGAGGACCCTCGCCAAGAAGCTTTATCTCGTGCTGGGAGGTATTTATTTTAATCCGACTGTGTTGATGCTTGCCATCGGATTTTGCTCGGTTGATTGAACTGACTTTTGGCTGCAGAACTTTGTCAAGACTTTGACGAAGAAACTGGAAGGGTCGAGACGGGTCTGGACCCTATCGCTTCCCTGGTCTGCGACGAAACTGCGATGAATGTGCTCCGACTGGAGTCCCGTATCGCCAGTGCCACAAGCTACCTCGCACGCCTGAAGGAGGTTGTCTCTCGAATCGACTCGACGCTTTGGCCGGGGGCGACGCTTCAGAATGATCTGGAATCTCTGATGACTCGACTGAACGAGATCCCTGACCGAGTGTGTCAGGGATATACCCCGCGGTATAAACCGCCGGATGTATGACCCGGCTAGAGTTCGGCGATTCACTGGCAACCCACTTGAACATGGCGGTTTACGGTTTATTGGTAATCCGGTAGGCGGGTCAGAGGAGCGACAAGACCCGGTGGCCCAACGGGCGGTTTATGGAAGGCCGGATCATGCTATGGTGGGTCGGTTTAAGAGAAAAGGCGTGAGGAATATTTACTTTACAAGGAAGACCCGGACTTGTATCCGGTTTGTATTAGAGATAGATTAGTCCTTATCCTAATAGGACTCCACATGTAACCCGCCCCTTCAACATATATAAGGAGGGGCAAGGCTCCCCAAAGAGGGACAAGCTACAAGCAAGAAGAAACAATCTTAGGGCTAGACACAGAGAGGAGAGCCGGTTTACGGCGACTCCCTTGTGATGATAATGAGACCTAGCCTCAAACAGCATGTAGGGTTTTACCGGATGATGTTTCCCGGGGCCCGAAGCTATCTAAATCCCTGTCTTGTGTTGCATCTCTCGATTCCACTCAACCCCTCTCAAGCTACCACATAGATGCGTTGGCCTCGCGACTAAGTCCTGACACTAAGGACATCTGCCGTGACAATTCCACGACAGTTGGCGCCCACCGTGGGGCTTGCGCATGGTGGTGTGGAGTTCTTGAAGGGATCTTTTTCTGGGATAGAGAAGTTGCGACCCGCCGGATCAGCAAGAGCCGGTCTGGAAGTACAAAGATCATCAGTCAAGATCGAAGAAGTTTTCAGCGGCGGTGTATAGAAGATTGAGCAGAACCAGCAAAATTCATTGTTTTGTGGTCAGGATCATAGTTAACTTTGGAATTGGCAGTACAAGGTTTTACGGAAAATTAGGTTTACGTTCTGTGCAGCGGACATGACCTAACGATCCGTCAAATCTGAAGACAGATCGACACCTATTGCAGCGGTTGTCGTACAAACTGAGATGATATCTGATTTAGCAAGTTAGCCGTGTCCTGGCCGGACTCTTTGATACTCGCCGGATAAACAAAGGCAACAAGCAGCGACAGGATCAGCTCCCAAGAAGATTGGATTGATCATTGATGTTGCTGCGCTCACAGAAAAGTCATGGCCAAGTATTAGGACTGATGGTTACACGGTTTATGAGGTCTGTTTTTAATAGTGCTGCTGTTACTGCTAACACATGAGCTCTAATCAGAACAAGATCAGCTCCTGTTGGTCATGAGAAGATGTCTGAAGCATTAAGGAAAGATTCCAACGCGTTAAGCCACCTCCGAGTCAACCCGCCTCGCCGCTGTTGAAAAAAATAATAGTAATAATATTACGGCGACAGACGCCCAAAGGCCCCGGACAAAGACATGCTCAAGGCATGTGCCCATTAGCCATGTTTGATGATGCACACACATGAAGCAGCAATCTACGGAAGTCAAAGGCTAAAAAAAAGGGAGAATAAGAAAAGTACTACTAGTATACATCTCACAGAAGGTCTAGTACAGATAAATATCAGACCGGATGAGGACAGGCGTCAGACATCACAGGTCCCAAGGTCAACATGACCCGTGACCCGGAGGCTCTGTCCTAAATCGCCCGGCTCCAGGCCCCGTGACGGCCACAGTTGCCGCAACATGTTCTAGCGTCCGTATTCACCGGACAAAATATGCCAGGTGCTATCTTTTTATATACCTTATCAGCACATATTAAATTACTTGAGAACAATTACTCTGGCCTATATCTTTTTATACAGGACAAGTGCTCACTATAAAAGTGATGCCCTACTGCGGACGGCGCGCGCTAGCTGTTCTACACCAGCATCTGCGTATATCACACTGGTAAATCGGACACAAACCGCCGCCCCGTAGTCCGGTTTACATCAACGCGCTGGCCAACTCGCCCGTCCGTACCACCTTACAGCACCACGGACGACTCGCCCGTCCACCCTGGCCACAGGTTCATGCGTCCACGCCGGTTTACAACACGGAGGACAACTTGCTCGTCCGCACCGGTTTACAACACCGCGGCCGGATCATCCGTCTGCTCGTCTGGCCGACTCGGCCGTGATTAATTTTAGCATCACTGTGGTGATCATCAACTCCATGGCGGATAATTTCTGGCCTAACACATCAGGTGATATCCATCTAATATATATTTTATTAGTGCATATTATTTTTGTCAAAGAGTAGTTTATCTTTGCCTTGGTCTGCAACATTGTATGCAGGAAAATTATTCATTATAAACGTGGTTTATACCATGGGTACGAAGCACGCGCTGGCAATGTCCTGCCCGGTGTTCGTCCGTTCCACATTACACGGTGAATGGACGCGTGCAAGACGCCGCCCTTACAACCCGGTTTACATCAACTCGCCCGTCCGAACCGGTTTACAACGCCGCGACTGACTCATCTGTCTGTGCGGCCTCTGATGCTGCGGTCGTATTTTCCGTCCGTCTCTCGTGACCTGGTCTACATCAACATACCGGGCCGCACCTGTCTGCATGAGCTGGTTATTGGGCGCACAAATCGCCGCCACTACAGTTTTGATTAACTTCAAATCGCCAGTTGGAAGGAACCATTGGCCGAGTTGTTGACACGGCTTATATGTGATCATTTACAACCCGCCGCAGTCACCTCAACCTTCTATGGATTCACATCGTGTTATCAACGCCAATGATATACAAGTTATGCCGGTTTATATCACGGTCGAACATGGAGAATCTCAAGCCAACTCCTCGAGTCACCTTTGAGACTTGGGGGCTACGATGACATAACTCAGCAAATCTTGCCAGTTTCAGCAAAGTTAAAAACCCAGGACGATGGAGGGAAAGATAACCCGGTCCCAGAGGCTACTGTTATGAAAATTTAAAGGCTGTCGGAAAATTTCCGTCTTAGAAAGTATATAACAGTTACAAAATCCCGGCTCAGTGAAGAAGTTCTGGATCATCAGAAAGGATTCCGGTTTAAAATCCGGCTCAAGGGAAGTTAGCCTCACTAAAGCTCTCAAGTATCCAGTTTACAATCCGGTTCAAGGGAAATATATTCTCCCACAAAGCTCTCAAACTCTCAAATCCGGTTTAAAAATGTCTGGTTCAAAAAGGAATTAACTTCTCGCAAGTTCGAGTTGAAAGGCCATCAGAAAATTTCCGGCTGAAAATGAAAATTCCGGTTTACAATCCGGTTCAAGGGAAAGATGTCTCCCACAAATCCTTGAAGCTTTCAATATCCGGTTCAAAATCCCGGTTCAAGAAGGATTTATTTCTTGCAAAAAGTTGAAGGGTGCCAAAGAAGACTTGCTGCCATGATGCGCGGTCCAAACATGGGTATCATGCCTTATTGGCTTATCATATTATTGGTCACTTGGGGGCTTGGTCGTATCCCAACCATAGCCACGGCTCTTGATCGGCCTAGTGCCATAACATCACTGGGGGCCTTGGTCGTGTCCGAACCAACGCGACACCTTTTGATAGGCGACAGCCACCAGATCACTTGGGGACATGGTCAAGTCTGAACCAGTCACGCCTCTTGGTCGGCCTAAGGCCACAAAATCACTTGGGGGCTTGGTCGAACCCGAACCATTGCCACGCCTCTTGATCTGGCATATATGCCACGAATCATTTGGGGACCTGGCTGACTTGAACCATAGCTACACCTTATTGGGAGCTTGGTCGTGTCCGACCATGGTAACACCATCTGATCGGCTCAGTAAAGCCTCTTTTTGCAAATGGTCTTATCATTGCCTTTGCTTCCATATTTTTTCATAACTGTTATTTGATTTTTGTTGCGTTTTTAAACCGACATTGTTAATCCGTTTCAAACTGTCAATTACAAATTGGCGGAACACGGTCAAATCCTAATCCGGAGACTATCTGCCCGGTTTGATTTTATGTTATCATCCTATTATGGAGTAAACCGGCATTCATAAACCCGGCTTGACTTTCAATTACAAGTTGTCAATACAGGATCAAGTTATAATCCGGAGACTATCAGCCCGGTCTGGTTTGACTACGAGTCGCCAGTATTATATATGGTTAAACCGGTGTTTATCACAACCCGGTACGGTTTATTATCAACCGGCACAGTATGAAAGGAGTTATCATTACTCAAGATTGGGGTTATCACTCTTACTACAAAAAGTTGGTAAAAACAGCAATGTGATTCAATATCACAGGTATGATATATTTCATATTTGATTATTCTTAAGTGCAACCTTGGTTATAAACCCAGGTTATATGTTGGGCATTATGACCCGTCCGGCGGTAAACCGCCAGGACACTTTAAACTTGTTCTATGCAGAAACAGGTTGAATAAAGCATGATGATAAATTATCCAGTGTTTATTAAACCGGACTGGTTTTAAGACGATAAGTCGCCAGTATATGATGAGAAATTATCTGGTGTTTATTAAACCGGCCTGGTTTTTGGACTATAAAGTCGCCAGTATATATATATATATATATATATATATATATATATATATATATATATTTGGATTGCGCCGTCGGAGTTATGCGCTTATAAATCATTGGATTATATTATCTTGAATAGCCAACATGGCTGGATTTTTTATGGTTATTAATAACCGGTATTATTGAGTTTTCAAAGTCGCTTTAGTGCAACGGTTATTATTTTGTCAAAGGATATGATTTATTCTACAATTGAAGGAATAGTCCCGAGTCGCTGCAGGCTTACGACCCGGCACTTGGAGGCTACATTATTCAAATTGAGATTACATGCAAGTCTCATGTCGCTGCAAGCATGCACCATGACACTTGGGGGCTAATGCAAAGTAATTTTCTGCTCATATTATTGAAGACCCGACTCATCACATTATAATGAGTCGGCCCTTGGGGGCTACCAATTGCTCCTGTCAACAGTTGAAGGTACAAAGCTTTTTATTCATTATATTGAAGAGTCCACTGCTCAGTTGGTAAAGCACAAGGCTCTTAACCTTGTGGACGTGGATTCAAGTCCCATGATGAGGGTTACATCGTATGATGTTATTTTCATTGAAGTATATATTAAAGTCCCAGCTCAATATTATCTTACTGAGCCGGCCCTTGGGGGCTACACATCATTGCTCAAATCTACATGATTATACCTACAAAGTCCCTGCTCATTATTGCATAATGACCCGGCTCTTGGGGGCTACACTAGTTGAAGTTTTTATGAGTATAAGACAATTGCAAGTCCCAGGTTGCTGTAAGCATGATAACCCGACACTTGGGGGCTACATAGTATGGAGTATTCAGTTTTTTTTCACTGGGATGAACAACATGGATTTCTTCTTAAGTGGCAGTATTTATATTGAAGCAAGTCTTAAGCCATCACTTTGTTCTGCTCAAGACTTGGGGGCTACAGGTATTATATTATTATCGAAGAACTATTTTCAAATTCTCTGTTTTGAGCAAACTGGATTAACCCGGCGTCACCAATCATTATGACCCTGTGTCTGTAACCCGGCGTCATCAGTAATCATGAACCGGTGTTGGCAACAATCATGACCCGGAATTATCAGTTTTTATAACCAGACAATGGTGGTAATCATAAACCGGCAAGTTTTACATCTTCAAGCCGGCTGGATATCAGTTGAATAATTTCAGAGACTAATATTTTTGTCAAATCAAAGCATTGGAGGCCGATTCAAATGGATTCTTTATTTACAAATATCTTCTGCAAGCAAATTGATTATGAAGATGGTTATTAACTTGGAAGGAAGAAATGACAAGGATTTAAGGATGATCAAGTGCCGGCTTACAAGTATATTTAAACCGGAGCACAACCCGACAAATTTGTTCTTGTTGCAGATCAGTTTAACATGGATGAATCCAAATTAAACTGGGGGCTAATGTCGGGGATATACCCCGCGGTATAAACCGCCGGATGTATTACCCGGCTAGAGTTTGGCGATTCACTGGCAACCCACTTGGACATGGCGGTTTACGGTTTATTGGTAATCCGGCAGGCGGGTCAGAGGAGTGACAAGACCCGGTGGCCCAACGGGCGGTTTATGGAAGGCCGGATCATGCTATGGTGGGTCGGTTTAAGAGAAAAGGCGTGAGGAATATTTACTTTACAAGGAAGACCCGGACTTGTATCCGGTTTGTATTAGAGATAGATTAGTCCTTATCCTAATAGGACTCCACATGTAACCCGCCCCTTCAACATTTATAAGGAGGGGCAGGGCTCCCCAAAGAGGGACAAGCTACAAGCAAGAAGAAACAATCTTAGGGCTAGACACAAAGAGGAGAGCCGGTTTACGGCGACTCCCTCGTGATAATAATGAGACCTGGCCTCAAACAGCATGTAGGGTTTTACCGGATGATGTTTCCCGGGGCCCGAAGCTGTCTAAATCCCTGTCTTGTGTTGCGTCTCTCGATTCCACTCAACCCCTCTCAAGCTACCACATAGATGCGTTGGCCTCGCGACTAAGTCCTGACACTAAGGACATCTACCGTGACAATTCCACGACAGAGTGCAAGAATGGAAGAAATCCTCCGCCCGGTGTGGCACTGATGTGGCACTGTCCCTAGTGCGAGTCCATTGCAAGGAGGCTCGTGAAGACAAGCTGGTTGCGATCAAAGTCGCTAACACCAAAAAGCACGACTTCCAGTCCTTCATGGAGACTTTCATTGCTGCCGCTACTCGGATCGCTGATGGGATCGATCTGGACTCGTTCGTGGAGCCTGCCAGCCCTCCTCCGGCTGAGTGAACAATCTTATGAAACTTGGATACGCTTTAAATTTGCCTCGGAATGCCGAGTGGTTTCTGTAACCGTTAAACTCCTTCGGGCTTGGTGCCCGAGTACCTTTGATTCGCTGCTTGGAACCTTTTAGTATTTATCTGAATTTGGTTTATCTCCGAATGTGCTTGTGTTTACCTTCGGATGGAATTTGCTTGCTGCACCTCTTCGTCCTTGCAGATAGGGATGGAGCGGACGTTGTATTTGTGCCGCAGCTCCGAAGGAGAAGGTGGCAGTCGACCTGCACCTCGTCGTCATTGCGGATAAGGATGTAGGGGACGTTATATTTGTGTCGCAGCTCCGAAGGAGAAGGTTGCAGTCGACCTACACCTCGTCGTCCTTGCGGATAAGGATGGAGCGGACGTTGTATTTGTGTCGCAGCTCTAAAGGAGAAGGTTGCAGTCGACCTGCACCTCGTCGTCCTTGCGGATAGGAATGGGTCTTAAACTTAGGTGAGTACTGGACTGCAGCTAAGCCCCCGAGTGGGAGGATTGCTCTCCACTCGGTAGGATTTTTCCAAACTTAGGCGAGTGCTGGACTGCCATTAAGCCTCTTAGTGAGAGAACTTAGGCGAGTGCTCGACTGCAGCTAAGCCTCCAAGTGGGAGGACTGCTCTCCACTCGGTAGGGTTTTTTCAAACTTAGGCGAGTGCTGGACTGCTGTTAAGCCCTTTAGTGAGAGAACTTAGGCGAGTGCTCGACTGCAGCTAAGCCCCCGAGTGGGAGGACTCCTCTCCACTTGGTAGGGTTTCTTCAAACTTAGGCGAGTGCTGGACTGCTGTTAAGCCCCTTAGTGAGAGAACTTAGGCGAGTGCTCGACTGCAGCTAAGCCCCCGAGTGGGAGGACTGTTCTCCACTCAGTAGGATTTTTTCAAACTTAGGTGAGTGCTGGACTGCCGTTAAGCCCTTTAGTGAGAGAACTTAGGCGAGTGCTCGACTGCAGCTAAGCCCCCGAGTGGGAGGACTGCTCTCCACTCGGTAGGGTTTTTTCAAACTTAGGCGAGTGCTAGACTGCCGTTAAGCCTCTTAGTGAGAGAACTTAGGCGAGTGCTCGACTGCAGCTAAGCCCCCCGAGTGGGAGGATTGCTCTCCACTCGGTAGGATTTTTCAAACTTAGGCGAGTGCTGGACTGCCGTTAAGCCTCTTAGTGAGAGAACTTAGGCGAGTGCTCGACTGCAGCTAAGCCCCCGAGTGGGAGGATTGCTCTCCACTCGGTAGGATTTTTTCAAACTTAGGCGAGTGCTGGACTGCCGTTAAGTCTCTTAGTGAGAGAACTTAGGCGAGTGCTCGACTGCAGCTAAGCCCCCGAGTGGGAGGATTGCTCTCCACTCGGTAGGATTTTTTCAAACGTAGGCGAGTGTTGGACTGCCGTTAAGCCTCTTAGTGAGAGAACTTAGGTGAGTGCTCGACTGCAGCTAAGCCCCCGAGTGGGAGGATTGCTCTCCACTCGGTAGGATTTTTTCAAACTTAGGCGAGTACTGGACTGCCGTTAAGCCTCTTAGTGAGAGAACTTAGGCGAGTGCTCGACTGCAGCTAAGCCCCCGAGTGGGAGGATTGCTCTCCACTCGGTAGGATTTTTTTGAACTTAGGCGGAATGGATTCGCGACTAAGCCCACCCACTGGGGGATTTCAGGAGTAAATAAGAACAACACAATCGAATGAGAGAACCGTAAGCTCTTGTCTTTGATAAACGAATTACAAAAGGTGTTGCTTATTACATTTTATTCAAACGAGTGTTTAAGTATAAAAGGAGCGGAGCAGCTCCGCGTTCCAAGCCCGTGGCTTGTCTTTCTGATGCTCGATACTGTAAAGATGGTATGCTCCATTGTGGAGAACTTTGGTGATGATGAAGGGGCCTTCCCAAGTTGGAGCGAGCTTGTGTGGTTTTTGCCGATCCACTCGAAGAACCAAGTCTCCTTCTTGAAAGGCCCGACCCCTCACATTCCTGGCGTGGAATCGACACAAATCTTGCTGATAAATGGTCGAGCGGATCAAGGCCATCTCTCTTTCCTCCTCTAAGAGATCGACTGAATCTTGCCAGGCCTGCTCTGCTTCTGCTTTGGAGAAGAGTTCAACTCGGGGTGCGTTGTGGAGCAAGTCACTTGGCAGAACGGCTTCGGCTCCATAAACTAAGAAGAAAGGAGTTCTTCCAGTCGACCAATTAGGAGTTGTCCTTAAACCCCACAAAACTGGCGGAACTTCATCAACCCAAGCACCTGCTGCGTGTTTGAGATCACACATCAGTCGGGGCTCCAGTCCTTTGAGAATTAGGCCATTGGCTCTTTCTGCTTGTCCGTTCGACTGCGGGTGAGCAACAGAAGCATAGTCGACTCGAGTGCCCTAAGAGGCGCAGGAAATTCTGAACTCATCGGAATCGAAGTTCGACCCGTTGTCCGTGATGATGTTGTGCGGGACTCCATATCTGAATGTCAATTCTCTGATAAAACTGACAGCGGTGCTAGCATCAAGGTTCTTGATAGGTTTGGCTTCGATCCATTTGGTAAACTTGTCGACTGCAACGAGCACATGAGTGAAGCCGCTTTTGCCGGTCCTCAGCGGTCCAACCATATCCAGTCCCCAAACAGCAAAGGGCCAGACGAGGGAATGGTCTTTAGGGCTGACGCTGACTTGTGAGACATATCAGAGTAAAATTTACAGCCTTCACATATGTCGACTATATCTTTCACCATCTCATTTGCTCGTGGCCAATAGAATCCAGCTCGGTATGCTTTGGCCACGATGGTCCGAGAGGACGCATGGTGACCATAGGTCCCCGAGTGGATGTCATTGAGGATCATTCGACCTTCTTCTGGTGTTATGCACTTCTGACCGACTCTAGTCACACTTTCTCTGAACAGCTGCCCTCTTATCACAGTAAAAGCTTTAGATCGGCGGACGATCTGTCGAGCTTCTTATTTATCCTCTGGGAGCTCTTTCCTGAGGATGTACGCAATGTAGGGCACCGTCCAGTCGGGAGTAATGGCCAGAACCTCCATGATTAGGTCGACCACAGCTGGGACCTCGACTTCAGTCAGATCCGTGGCGCTCTTGGGTTGTGGGGGCTCTTCAGTGAAAGGGTCTTCCTGAACTGTCGGCGTGTGAATATGCTCCAAGAACACATTGCTGGGAATGGCTTCTCTCTTGGAACCTATCTTTGCCAATTCATCGGCTGCTTGATTTTTCAATCGGGGGATGTGGTGGAGTTCTAACCCCTCGAACTTCTTCTTAAGCTTTCTCACCGCGTTGCAGTAACCAGTCATGGCTGGGCTTCTGACGTCCCACTCCTTCATCACTTGATTAACTACCAAATCTGAGTCGCCATAGACCATGAGGCGACGGACACCGAGTGAGATGGCCATGCGCAACCCATACAGGAGTGCTTCATACTCTGCTTCATTGTTGGAGGAATCAAAGTGAATCTGGAGGACATATCTGAGCTTGTCTCCTCGGGGGGATACCAGAACTACTCCAGCACCAGAACTATTCAACATCTTGGATCCGTCAAAGAACATGGTCCAGTGCTCCGAGTGAACTTGAGTCGGCAGTTGCTGTTCGATCCACTCGACGAGGAAATCTGCTATTGCTTGGGACTTGATAGCTTTCTTTGCCTCAAACTTGACATCCAAGGGAAGGAGTTCAATCGCCCATTTTGCCACTCGACCAGTTGCATCCCTGTTGTGCAGAATCTCTGACAATGGAGCGTCGCTGACGACTGTAATAGAGTGATCTGAGAAGTAGTGTGCAACCTTCTTCGTGGTCATGTAAATTCCATAGACAAGCTTCTGATAGTGAGGATATCTCTGCTTTGACGGGGTCAGGACTTTGGAAATATAATAAACTGGGCATTGAACTTTGTACGCTTTTCCTTCTTCTTCCCGCTCGACCGTAAGTACTATACCGACGACTTGTCCAGTGGCTGCTATATAAAGCAAAAGAGGCTCTTTGCTGATTGGAGCAGCAAGCACCGGCTGGGTGGAAAGCAGGGCTTTTAGCTCTGCAAATGTTGTATCAGCTTCTGGAGTCCACTCGAACTTATCTGATTTCTTCATCAGTCGGTAAAGAGGCAGCGCCTTTTCACCGAGGCAAGAAATGAATCGACTTAGGGCGGCCAAGCAACCAGTAAGCTTCTGGACATCATGCACACGCACAGGGCGTTTCATTCGGAGTATAGCGCCTACTTTCTCTGGGTTAGCATCAATTCCTCGTTCGGAAACAAGAAAACCGAGCAACTTTCCGCCTGGAACTCCAAACGTGCACTTTGATGGATTGAGCTTGATATCATACATTCTAAGGTTGGCAAAGGTTTCAGCGAGGTCGGTCAGCAGGTCGGAACCTTTACGTGACTTGACCACAATGTCATCCATGTATGCCTCCACATTCCGACTGATCTGAGTGAGCAGGCACTTCTGAATCATTCGCATAAATGTGGCTCCAACATTCTTCAAGCCGAATGGATTGTGACATAACAGAAGCACCCGAACGGGGTGATAAAGGCTGTCTTTATTTCGTCGGGTCCGTACAGACGGATCTGGTGGTACCCGGAGTAGGCATCCAAAAAGGACAAACGCTCGCACCCAGCAATCGAGTCAACTATCTGATTGATGCGAAGGAGAGGGAAGTGATCTTTCAGGCAGGCCCAATTGATATGCTTGAAATCGATGCACATGCAGAGTGAGTCATCTTTCTTTGGGACCATGACAACATTGGCTAACCACTCAGAGTGGTAAATCTCTTGGATAAACTCAGCTGCCAAAAGTCGAGCCACCTCTTCACCGATTGCTTTTCTTTTCTGGACAGCGGACCGTCGAAGATGCTCTTTGACTGGTTTCACTTTCGGGTCGACTCGCAAATGATGCTCAGCCAGTCCCCTGGGAACACCTGGCATGTCAGAAGGCTTCCATGCAAAGATGTCCTAGTTCTCACGGAGGAACTGGATGAGCGCTTCTTCATATTTGGAGTCGAGTGTGGTCGAAATGTGGGTCGGAGCTGCATTGGGGTCCGTCGGGTGGATGTGAACAGACTTCGTCTCGCTAGACGACTGGAATGCTGAATCCGTGGCTGGCTTCTTGGCTCGCAACAAGGCACTCGGGTCTGCATTTTTCTGGTATTCTTGCAATTCTGCCACGGCCATCTGGGCATAGGCGATCTTTGAGCCCTTCTGGAAACACTCTTCCGCCTTTTTCTGATTACCAGAGATAGTGATCACTCCTCTGGGACCAGGCATCTTCAGTTTGAGGTACACGTAACAAGGTCGAGCCATGAATCGTGCATAAGCCGGCCTGCCCAAAATTGCATGATACGCACTCTGAAAATCCACGACTTCAAACGTCAACTTTTCTTTGCGGTAATTTTTGGCATCACCGAAAACCACGTCGAGTGCAATCTGACTGAGGGACGCAGCCTTCTTGCCCGGGATGACCCCATGGAAACTCATATGGCTTTCACTGAGTCTGGACATCGGAATGCCCATTCCTTTCACGTTTCTGCATATAGAATGTTCAGGCCACTACCACCGTCCATCAGGACCTTTGTCAGTCGAGTGCCTTCGACCACCGGGTCGACCACCAGCGCTTGCCTCCCAGGGGTGGCGATGTGCGCTGGATGATCAGACTGGTCGAATGTAATGGCAGTCTGCGACCATTTCAAGTAACTGGGTGTCGCCGGAGCGACCATGTTCACTTCTTTGTTGATGACTTTCAATCGACTCTTGTTTTCAACATCAGCAAAAATCATCAGAGTGGAATTCGCATGAGGATAACCATCATCATCTTCTCCTTCACTCTTAGCCTTGTCTGCCTCCTTCTCCTTTTCCTTGAGCTGTTTCTCTCGGAACTGCTGGATTAGGAGTCGACACTGTCGAGTGGTATGCTTCGGATAAATGAAATTACCTTCTTCGTCTTTTTTGGTGTGGATATGGCACGGCAGATCCAACACGTCATTTCCATCCTGATCTTTTACTTTCTTGGGGTTCCACGGCCCTTTGGGCTTCCCCTTGAACTTTCCTTGAACCACAGCCAAGGCCTCACCCGGAGCAGCTGGTTTGGCCTTGCGTTTTTGTTTCCGACTGGAGTTTCCTCCTCCGGCTTCGTGGGCGACTTCTTTGTGCTTGCCGCTCCGCAGTCGCTCCTCCTCTTCACCATTGGCATACTTGGTGGCGATTTCCATCATCCAAGTCAGAGTCATGTTTCCTGTCCGACCGAATTTCAGGTTCAACTCCCGGTACCTGACGCCTTCCTTGAAAGCACAAATTGCGTGATGATCAGACAAATCTTCCATCGTGTGGTGCAGGGTGATCCACCTCTGGATATAATCTCTCAAAGTTTCATTCAGTTTCTGGACGCAACACTGTAATTCTGTCAAACCTGCTGGCCGCTTGCAAGTACCCTCAAACGTTCTGACAAACACTCGGGCGAGATCTTCCCAAGTATAGATGCTGCCAGGTGCCAACTGATTCAGTCACGCCCTAGCCGAGCCCTCCAACATCAGAGGAAGGTGTTTCATGGCCCCCTCATCATTGCCGCCACTAATCTGGACAGCCACTTGGTAGTCTTCGAGCCATGTGTCAGGCTTGGACTCTCCGATGAACTTACTGACTCCAGTCGCCAACCTGAAGTTAGGGGGAATCATTGCAGCTTTGATAGCTCTGCTGAAGTACTCTAGGCCAGAGACATGCACCCTATTGCTGGTTTGCGGGCCTCTATCATGGCCATCTCGGTGAGCTCTGTTTCTGTCGACCAAGCCATGTACGAGAATAGATCTCGCATCAAAGCCTGGCTCTCTGGGGTCGACTGGAATACCCCTTCCGACGCTGTTAGGGCGCCTGTCTTCATGTGGCCGCGACACGTACGACCCACTCCTTGGAGGAGGCATGGGCACTCGACGGCGACCATTGCGATCGGCTCAACGATCATACTGCTCCTGGTTTCTGTACTGATCACGCCGCTCTCCACGTCCCTCACGCCTCGGGGGCGATCTCGGGCTATGGGCCGACTAGACCGTATCTGCGACCACAAATCTGCTATGGATCCTATCCCGCGACTGAGACACGGCCGGTATTCTGCTCTCCTGCTGCCCGGAGCAAGGCCCTGATCTGCGTCAGACCTCGGCCAGCTTCTGACTGGGAAGGTTGAATCGACTCTGCTATCCGGGCAGCAGCTGCTAGGTTTTGGATCGGTGTCCGGTATACCTGAGCCGGAGGTGGAAAAAGTTGGCGTCGGCTGGACTCAGGAGCACATTGATGAGCGCGATCATCGAGTGCGCACTGTAGGTTCTCCATCCAAGTGCGCTCAGCCAGATTGGCCAAGCGAGCCTGTTCCAAGGCCTGGGCCTCGGGCGTTTCTCCAACTATTGAAGTATGTAGGGCATCCATGTTTCGGCGATGAAGTTCTTCTCTCTACTGCGAGGAGAGAGCCTCGGGGCGGTACTCCTCATGAACGCGCGACGGATCGCAGTTCCAGTCACCTCCGTCTTCACGATCGAAGCCAGGAGGGCCGCGTGGTCCATTGACCATCAGGACTTCCGCCGCCGAGTCATTGTTGCCGCACTCGGATGCAGTCTCTACGGAGTCAGTGGACAGATCGAACGGGCCGTAGAGAGACTCGTCGGGCTCGAGCGCCGCGACTTGAGGGGTGGCCGACTGGCGGGCCACCGCATGCTTCACCCACCGTTGAATCCTCGACCGACTGGTGCGCTTGCTCCGGCGGGTCGCAGGGAAGGGGAAAGCCGTTGAAGTCGACTGGTACTGGGTCGACGGTTGCCGCAGGAGGACGCCGCGGACGCACGCGTGAAAGTGCGTCACCCCGCGGGTGGGGAGCGCGTCGACGTCGAGTGGTGCCTCCTGAAGCCAAGTGGAGTCGTCGGTGACAAACACGAGCGCGCCGAGACGGATCTCGCGGCCCTCAGCCAAACTTCCGCCTGGAACCATGATGATGGGGATCGAAAAAAATTGCAACTTCTCCAATAAGTCGCTAAGACACCTGCCCCACGGTGGGCGCCAACTGTCGTGGATCTAAGATTGACAGTAGAATGGGGTAGGTATGAGGAGGCAAGATCCTAGCTATGGAGTAGTTGTACACACGAGTTTTACGAGTTCAGCCCCTTCTCGGAGGAAGTAACAGCCCTACGTCTTGGTGCCCTGGGGCGGTCGACTGGATTATATGTGTGTGTGTGAGTTTACAAAAAAGTGCGAACCCCTGTCCCAGAGGAGGGGGTGGCTTATATATAGTGCGCCAGGACCCCATCTCCCCTCCGTTACTCAGGGTTCAATGCTCATAAAGGAAAGGCGTTACTGGTAACATCTACAGTAAAATATCATAAATGCTCATAATGCTATAGTTTAAGTCCTAACCGTTGCAGAGTGGAGGGTTCCTCATCTTCTGGTGGTCGAGTGTCTTCAAGGTGGTCGAGTGAGCGCATCTCCGCGGTCGAGTGGATGATGATTTCTCTTCAACTGCTTCTAATTTTTTGTAAAGATGTCCTTGGAAAGGGTATGCTGGACAGGTCCATGACCCTACCCTAGGTACATAGCTTCATCAGATATAATAAAGGAATTATGAGGATTTAAAACAAATGCATCTTACATTGTAAAATTTTAACAAAAAACAAATACACCTTATATAAAGAAACGGAGAGAGTATGTCGTTTCTGAAACGTGTGGGCTCTGATTCGTTCAGCGAATCAAACACATATGGCCTCTTGGGACGGAACCGATCCGTTGCCTTCTATCCCATGACAAAAACCAAACACACTCTTGCATTTTTGGTGGATCTGCCCAACCAAACAAGAAGTGCAGGATAAAACAAACAAGGGCGGCCCCGTCTTAACGGCATATTTGCCCCGACCGTTCCTCACGGCACGGGACCGGGATCAGACGGTCGGCGAGTGAGACCACGGAAGGAGCGGGGTGCAAATCCGCAGCAACGCAAGGAACCTTCGCGTAAAAAACCACCCCCACCGGCCCACCCCACGATCAGAAAGAAGCTTCTCCTTCCCTCCCTCCCACCTCCACGGTTCCTTCCTGACGAAGCTGCGGCATCCTAGCAACGACTCCCAGAGCAGAAAACCTACCCAAATCCAACAAAACCCAACCAAATCGCCGCCTCCCCGAACCCAAACCCCCAATCCCCACCTCCGCCTCCGGCGACATCCCTCTCCTGTAGCGAGGCAGACGTCCCCCGCGGCCGATGGGGAGCGGCACGGAGCCGGCCAAGGGGCTGCTGCCCTACCTGCAGCGCGCCGACGAGCTGCAGAAGCACGAGCCCCTCGTCGCCTACTACTGTGAGAGACGACGCCCCGCCGTCTATCTGCCTTGCGGCGATCGCCGCTGATTGCTAGGGTTCGGTCTGAGATTTGGATTTGGATTTGCTTTTGGTTTGAACAGGTCGGTTGTACGCGATGGAGAAGGGGCTGGTGATCCCGCAGAAGGAGCGCACCAAGATGACCAACTCCATCCTCGTCTCCCTCATCAACCAGCTCGAGAAGGTATCGTAGCATCTGTCCCCTTTCACTTTTACCTGTTTTCTTAGGGGGGGGGGGGGGGGGGGGACTAAGCAGTTGTGGACTGTAGTTTACTTTGGATCTGTTGCGTTCGTCGCATTAAGGGTTTGGGAACGAGAACATCGATGTATTTTGTTTTGATTAGCAACCAGTTATGTGACTGCCTTTAAGAAGAATACTGATATTTATCATTTGAGGTATGGTGATTTTGCTGTTAGCATGCAAGTGCAATGCAGTGAATAATTTATGAAGTCCCATGTTTCCATCGGAACCCTAGGAATCGACTCCACCTGAATTTATGCTGATTCTCGTAATCAAGTAACGGAACCACTCAGCAATATGGGCTGATCTTCCATTGGCATCAAACTCCAATGGATCAGTATTAGTGTATGTGCTGTGTTCTCCATGTCTTGTGACCACTTTGATGCCACCCACTGGTTCCAAATGTTGCGGTAGTGCTCCGTGTTTGGATTGATTTTGGGCTTGTGATGTAAGTGTTGCCACTTGCTCACTTGCCTGTTTTGAAGTAACAATCCTTTTTATCACACCCTTAATCTGCTCCAGTATATATAGATTAGTAAGTTCATTTCTCTCAGATTTATTGTCCTAATTAAGTTCTCCATCCTCCAGGATAAGAAATCTTTGACCTTGGGGCCTGATGACCATCTTCATTTGGAGGGGTTTGCATCAAGTGTCTTTGCTAAAGCAGACAAACAGGATCGTGCTGGACGAGCTGACATGTATTATAACTGCACAATTCTTATTCCGCTTCAATCATATCAGGATTAGCTATTTGTAGTCCCACTAACACATTTGAAATAAATCTGCACATTTTGCAGAAACACCGCAAAAACCTTCTATGCTGCCAGCATCTTTTTTGAGATTCTCAGTCAGTTTGGCGAGCTTCAACCTGATGTAAGTGTCTCTTTATTTAAGCCTGATATGCTAATGTCTACAATTTTATTATGCGATGTTGAAACTTTCAGAATGTACGTATGTATTTATGCTTTAACTGGCCTTTAACAGCTTGAGCAGAAGCAGAAATATGCCATCTGGAAAGCTGCTGAAATTAGAAAAGCTCTCAAAGAAGGACGAAAGCCTGAAGCTGGCCCTCCTGGTGGGGACAAAGATGAAGCACCTGCCAGCACCACTACAATTGATCATGTAACTTCCTTAACTCCGGCAATCCTTTCATTAATGATAGATACTAGTATTTGTTTGCAAATTTGGCTTTTCTATGATGCATTTGGTTGTTCACACGCTGCGGAATCAATAATTTGTTAGTCAGCATTATTATTTTGAAAAACAACAACTCACGAGGCAGGTTGAAGTGTGTGAAAAACTTAACTATTGCTCAAATACAAATGTGAGTTAGTGTAATTGCCTAATTCATTCATGGGGGGGGGGGGGTCGAAATTACACCAGTTGGCTATTCTCGCAGCATTTGGCAGTGCCAACATATTTGATGCCAGGCAGCAGCACTCTCCCGCCTTTCTCTTGTATCCCTCTCTCCCTCTTTGTGTGCAAAACAGCAAAAGGGAGCACCACACTTACGTGGCACAGTGGTCACCCCCATATGCATGAGAATTGGCGACTGAGCAATTATGATCTGTGATGAACCACTTAAACAACATCAGTGGCAGATCTGAACAATGCTTTAGTTTGCTTACATGGTTGCCTGTTTGAGGGGCAGTTTTTGTGTGTATTGCTAGCCTGTATGACACTGCGTCCTTGTTTTTATCACTTCAGTCCAGTTTGTCTTCAATAAGTACCACTCCCAGTGTTCAGTTTTGAGAACCCTTAGAACTCAAGCAGACAAGCACACACAATTATCATTTGTGAACAATAATTATCCATTCAACAAACAGATCATTCTGCGGTTCTACTCTGGAAGATACACACATGAAATATTTTGTTTGAATATTGCTAGGCGTGGCAAACTGTGGCTGGAAACCAGACATGCCCCAAGCCTTGTACCATTTCCCAAAAAATATGTCGACAACCCTCCTGAACCTTACCAACAAGGCCGGGTGCTACCTATGTTTTCCACTTTCGAAGTTACAATCAGTTTTCATCATTGCTAAGATTGTTACTAAGGGGAGAGAAAATGGCAACCTTATGCAAAGTAAAAAAAGAAAAGAAAATTCAATAGTTGGTTTCTTCATCTTGTTACTTTGCATGTTTGATTGATTTGTGGTGGGCTACAATGGACTTCAATATTGTTGCCTATATGTTTGATTATCTTTCAAACAGGATGTGATTGCTCAGTAAAATGGCTTCTGTAACCATCGTGTACTTTGCATTCTCACACTGTAAAAGGTGCAAAAGTTTACTTGGTACCTTTTCTTCATGCTCCATCGTTTTGTTGAATTAAGGTGCATGTCTCACAGCATGCAAAAATAATAGCAGACGTGCAACAGTACTGCTGTGTAGATTTCACATTCACTGATTAACAGTCACTTATTTTTGGTCTATTAATCAGGATATGGGGCGAAGCCAGTCTTTTGGTAGCCGGCAGAATGGAAATGAAGCATCACCTCATCCTATAGACAAGGTCATTTGGCTAGTCTTTATTTACTTTTTCGTCTTTGTTGAAGAATCTTTTTTTAGGGATTGTTGAAGAAGTTTTAGTTTTCTTAATTTTATCATCTTCCTGTATACAGGATTTTAGCAGGAGGGATAGCTTTTCTGCTGTCCAGCCAGGAAATATATCTTCTCGACAAGGTGCAGAGAAGTTCAATGATCATGTCTCTGCCCAGGCACATTTTTCACCACCACCTCCACCGTCCGAGTTCTCATCTCCACAGTCCCAGTTTTCACCCCCACCACATTCATCTTATTCCTCTCCCTCATACCAAGGAACAGATTACCCTCCTCATGATGTCCACACCCCACACCCCAATTATTCATCTCCCTCGTACACAAGCACAGACTACCCTACAAATGAGTTCCATAAACCACCATCCAATTACTCACCACCCCCGTACACAAGAGCAGATCAACCTTCGGACGATGGCTACAATCCTCAGAGCAATGATAAGCCAGAGGTTTCAGCTTATCCTCAGACATACCACCAACCACCCTACACAATTGAACCCCAGCACACCTCTCAAAACTACTACGCTACAGAAACCCCACCTGCTCCATACAACTACCCTAATTTCCAGTCTTACCCGAGCTTCCAGGACAGCACACTACCTTCTGTCACAACCCATCAACCTGCATTCCATCCTGCTAGTGATGGTGGTGTGCCAACTGCTCCATCATACACTCCTCCGGCATCAAATCATCCTGCACCGACGCAGTACCATCCGAGTGTTGATGCTACACACCAGGTTACCCCTCCCGCTGCGCCACCAGCTAGCCAATACGCGTATGACAGCAATTACCAGCCGGCGGTCGAGAAGATCGCTGAGGCTCACAAGGCAGCAAGATTTGCCGTCGGCGCTCTTGCATTCGACGACGTGTCAATTGCCGTGGAGCACCTGAAGCGTGCGCTGGATCTCCTGACGAACCCTTCTGCAGAAACTCACTAGCTGCCTGGTCCTGGGAGAACACATCTTGTGTAAATACACTATACTGTAATTACGACCAACATGGAGATGGAGGTGTTGCCTGGTTGCATAGATACAAGATCGCTGGGGTGGCTACACAAATCTAGGAGATGAAAGGAGGTCTTTAGCAAACTGTTTCTTGTGTCACATGGAGTCATTTGTTTTCAGAGTTTTGTGATAAGGCTATATTTGGCCATTGCTTGGAATGCATATCCTCGAGTGGTGATGGTTGTTGATACAGTTTGCTTCATTCAAGGCCTGCTATTTTCTGGTTTGATTACCAGCCATTTTTATACCTGAATAAAATGTTGAAGATTCCCACTCTGCAAGGTAATAAATCCAATGGATGATTCTTTGCATTAGTACGGACATGTTGTTAATTGACTTTTCTACACCCATGTAACACCTTTTTTTTTGAGGGAAATGCCATTATGGCGGTTTATATTTCATGTGCAAACATCGATACATCGTTTGTCAATACATCTACTAGAAAATCCGGAGGCTCCGATTTCGAGACAATGGTTCTAGAGACCTCCGAATTTCTAGGCAGATTCCCGAATTTCTAGCCAACAAATCTGCCGCCATATTGGCCTCCCTAGGACAATGAGAAAATTCTATTGAAATAAAATTACGGGCTAAAAACAAGCATTTTTCATAAATTGCTGCTGCCGGACCAAGTGAGTTTCCTCTGTTTTGCATGATCTCAATAACTTCCATGCAATCACCTTCTATGCAAATACCCATGTAACACCTTTGTAATGCAATGTTATCTCAAAATAGTGTTTTAATCCCTCAAATTGACTTTTCTACCCCCTATGTACCTTTGTAATGCAATGATATCTCAAAATAGTGTTTTAATCCCTCAAATGAAAAGATATGGAGGCCGCATTAAGGCAACTTTTGCGCACATCTACCACGGCCTCCATATCCATATGAAGCACGCTGCATATCCTATATGGTGGCTATTCTAGACTTGCTCATAACGTTGAATTTGGGCATCAAATGGCAAAACAACTTCTCTGCCAGGTGGCTCATCAAGCATCCATCGACATCTAATGCAGAAGGTGATATGATTTTTAAGGGTACCAAGTAAATCAAGGGTCTAAATTTTGCAACAACACAGAAAATAGCTCAATTTGATAGGAAGCAAGGAGGCAAACCCACAGCAAGATCTGAACCAGTACACATCATTCTATAATACAGTAACATGCATGTAAACCTCACTTCAGCTTCATCCTTCACATATACATCCAGCAAAATGGCTGGAACGAGAGACGACCGGCAATGTACAGTTGTGAACTGTGATTCAAAAGAATGTCAGAAACCCATCGAACTATCAACACTAACAAAACTGCCTGTGGATTCATCATACTTCCACCTGCAAAATAATTGGATACATAATTAGCTTACCTCTGTTGGGAATGGCTAATAATTTTTTACGTCTGAACGAGAATACGAGACAATACTGGAAACTGTGTTAACACCCATCATTAATAACCAGTTCATGTATAATATGACTCCTTAAGATTCCAATAGGGTTTCTTTCTGTGTGGCCAGCATAGAATATTTCACGCATAAGATGGACTCCAATCGCATCTCTGAGCAGGGCTGTAAAAAGGCCCAGGCTCAATAAGATACTAGAGTCAATGGATCGAGGATCAATCTGTCAGGGAGTTTGCGCCTAAGGCGTTGGTGGCGATGGCCACGAAAACAGTGATTGAGCGAACTAAGGTCCGTACAATGATCTTTCATAGTTCAACTACTACTGTATCCTATATTACTACTAGTCAAGTGTCAAGAGCATGATCCAGATGTACAATATTGCCATCCAGGATCACAAAAGAACCCAACCAATCTTGGCTAGCAGAATCAAAATCTTGCAGAATATACAAGATTCGACAACTGTGATGCACCCCTGCTCTGGATCGACAAATAAATCATGGTTCGGCAGCCCTCCAAGTTAGGTGGTTCATTTTCTTCCATGTTGAACTATGGGGAAATAAATGCATGATTGAGAATTGTTACATGCTATTTGTCACTCAACTTGTGCTAGTAATACTCTGTCCCTCACTGCAGCCTATTCGTACAACTCCTTCTATGACTATTGAATCATGAACGGCAATCTGGATAATAGGGACAAAGTTCTTAAACATTTCTAGCAAAACGGTTGCAAAATGACCAATAGTGGAAGTCGACTCAACGACCAGCACAGTAGTCAGGCAAAGTAGGAAATGATGTGTTCAGCACTACAACCTTCCAGTGTTCTTTTCAAGAAAAGATGTCACAAATATACAATTATCATTTGAAGATTACGAAACTTTCTTCTCCAATTAGCTGAGCAATTACAAAATGAGTAGGAATCAAGGTATGTATAAGGAGAAACAAACCAAAACCAGCCGTTTATAAAACTGGGCTGGCTTAATGATTCGTCCCACAGATGCCACTCAGCCACCACTACCTTGTTTTGTTTTGTGTCATTGACTTATTATTTGTGTGGGTAGTTCTAATTATTAAATCCAAGCAAAGCTACAGGAACATTACTTATTTCCAGTGCTACACAAAGTTACAATAAATTTCTGATTTCAAGTTTTAACTAATCATAATAATACAAGATAGTATATCAGAAGATTGGAAACAAACCTGCCAAAGAAAATTGGATGTAGCTTACTATCTGAACTGACCACCTAATTTCTTCTATTAGTCTCTTCTCTAAACTTGTCAACATGCAACACATCACATGGGCCACAAATTGAAGAAACCATTACTGTTTTTTGATTATTTGAAGCATATACCTGTAAGAAGACACCACCACAAAGGAAAACGAACAAACTATTAGCATCTACGACAACATAGGTTGGTTGTGATTTTTGGCACATGTGGATTAAATATTTTCTATCTAACCCCAAATTCTGACTTGCAGTTTCATCAAAACACTTGGCTCACCTCATTCTCTTCAGGAGAAGACGGTTTGGTAGCCGATTCTGGAATGTCCGAAGCAAAGAAATACGTATTAACCATAGCCAGCTTAGATTGGGAGTCATGCTCTTCCCACAGTAACTGCAAAAGATAGCAGAAAAGACTGTCTTACAGAGAATACACACTCTACGATAACCAGCGTTTGACATACGAAGAGGGGAGTGCTAACCTTTCAACATCCTAGCATGCAAACAGGTTTAAATTTACGCTATAGTTGAGGGAATAATACAAAAATGGAAAGATACCTGCAGCTTGGATGGAGCAGACTTGCCATCTTTGGAACCAATCAAAATATGATCTTGGAGATTGTATGTTATACCATCAACAATACAGGAGTTATAATAAGTTATGTTGCCCACAACTTTCAGGGCATCGCCAACCCAATCCACATCACCAAGATCTGAGCTGTAACCTACAGCTTCACTCTTTGGACCTGCCATAACTTCATGCTTAGCACATAAGTCCATGTTTGATGTCACCAGATACACATTGTTATGTTCTGACATGGCATTAACTTCTGTTGTTTCATCATCCTGAGGACACCCTATTCCAATATCAGCGGCTACATCTTCTTGATGTTTTTGATCTGCTGGTGTTCTACCGCTGCTGGTTCTTTGTTCGTCCTTGTTCAGAAGTTGGTCAGAGTTTCCTTCTATTCCACACATTTCAGATGAGTCAATGAAGGAATGGTCGGAATTTCCCCCGTCAGAAATTGCAGTAGCCTGCAGTGTGGAATCATTTACTGAATTCACAGCACATGGAAGTAACTCAATTGTCTCTCTTTGCTTATGAGACTGCTCCGACAGATTTCCAGCAGCACTATATGTTGATCCTCCACTACTTTCAATTTGACTGGAGGATTCCATGGTCTTTGTAACTAAGCTTCTTGAAGGTGGGCCATGTCCTTCCTTTTGTTTAGACAGAGTGTCAGTATGTTTAGTGTTTTCCTTTTGAAATTCAGAAGCAGAGCCCAATTGTGCTTTTGAACTAACAGTGTCTAAGGCCAACATGTCACTGTTACGTACAGACCTACCAGGTTCACTGGAGTTCTGCTTGATGAAACTTCCGTTTCCTGCCACTTTTTCACTCTCATCTTTTGTGCGTGGGTTTTCTGATGCTCTCTGCAAAGTTACACCTCTAGCCTTTGATGCAACAATTGTTCTTGTAACCTTGCCATATTTTGGAGGCAGAGGTTTGCCCTTACTATACGCTACACAGGTTGGACAATACCAATCTGCAATTGACAGGCCTTCGTTCCCATCCTGCTGAAGGCATTTTAAGTGTACACCCCTCTCGCAAGCATCACAAACAAGTAAACTCTCCACATCAGTGATAAATGTTTTACATATTTGACAGTCCACCCGAGCATGCATATACTCAGTTGATGGTACCGTCCAGCTAGGATGGTTGGCAGGTTGGTGCAGAACCAGTTGAACATTTTTTGCTATCGCGTTGTGCTTGGAGAAGCAGGGTTCCTGTTGAATAAATGCTGCTGCTCCCGGAGGAACATGATCTCCAATAACAATGTTCCTGTTGACAGGTTGAGCAGAAGGTGCCTTCTTTTCATGAGATTTCCCTGCACTAGAACTCTGAACTGTGCTTTGGCTGGACCTAGTAGCAGTAAGATGAGCTGATTTATTTGTCTGGCCAATAGTTGCTGCAACAAAGGTGACATAGACAAAATTACTTTTTGAGTAAGCAGATTCAAAGGAATGCATCTCACTCAAAATCAAACATACCAGAATTGCATGGTGTGAATATCTTCTAGAAAAAGTTTATATTATGAATAAAGGATGCAAGATAGGGTGGAAGTGTTTGTGAATTTATATTATGAATAATAGAACATTGGTAACATAGTAATAATGCTGTTGTGAAATCTAGTGCTGTGTAGTTTCTGCATATAACTTCACATTAGCTGATTCTGTAACCAGGGTATACAGAGTGCCTGCGGTACTAGTTAAGCTAAAATGTAGATTGATGCACACCAACAAAAAATGCATACTAGTGGAACTAACTATTCCTGGATGTAAAGGATGAGCTTCTTAAGGAACATATTTATCTTTCTGCATGGAATGTAAGATATTGCTATTTATTTGAGTGAAGTTAGGAGCTAGACCAGGTTCAAGCGTTAAACATAAGCACCAGCCGTCTTGAGAATAGGAAGAACATTTAATTAAAAAGTTACGAAAATGAATAAAGTGGATAGTGTAAGGCAAACATGGATGCAACGACACATTACCTCCTCTTTGTCTGAAATTAGGACAATTAACAGCCTTTTCCACTTCAATATTTGCAGAACCAACCAGTGGTAGAGAAACAATTGAAGGAAGGTTACCTGATTTGGAAGAAGATACTCCCGCTGGTGTTTCATTTGGTCGGGACTGCTTCAAGATAGAAGAAGACATGGTTACTGGGGTTGGGGTTGAGGCAGGGAATGACCCAGCAGCTGACAGGTTCCATCCAGCGGCGGACTTGGAAGCTCCATCCTGGAATATAGCGGTTGCACTTGAGGGTGTTGTCTGAGGAACATTCGTGGTTGGACGTACTAGAGATTCCTTGACTTGTTCCATCTATTTCACAAAAGGAAAGACAAAAGAGAAATCATTGAAGATGCTTAAAATTTCAGTTAGCATATATGCACCAACATATCGAACTACATTACAGCATATTAATATGCTGATTAGTGAAACAGAAGAAATTTGACCCCCAAAGCTAAAAGCTATCATGACCACTAAGAAAATTGAACTGGCCATATTGTGTAAACTCAAATACTTCCTTATAAAATAAGAAAACTATTCACATTTTTGTCATTTGATGGTTGATGCAACACACATATACCTAAAATCATTTACATCTGTCATTGTATATGGTGATACGCTGTATCCTCAAGTATCGCCTGCACTCGTCGCCACTGCCATCGCCTGCACTGACCGGTCACTGCCATCCCCATCTTCCTCCACGCGATACTGCCACCACGATCCCCTCCGCCTCCTCCCTCCATGCTGGCAGACGCCTTCTTCCTTCACCCAGGCAGCAGGTACCTCCGCGCCTCTCGTCCCTTCTCTGTTTTCTGCACTTTTCGTTCTTCTTTTTCTTTGTTTGCTTGGCTAATGGCTACTAGGTCGTACTACTAATCAACGATAGTAGGAGTATGTGATTAATCTTATACTACGTGTGGCTTGCTGCTGTTTTTTTACAGGGTGCCTGGCTCTCCACTGAACAGAGAGAAGCAGAGAGCAATGCCTCTGAGTGGATCCACCGAACAGGCTTAGTTAGGACCCAACAAATGGGCTGAATCAAGGGAGGGTGTCAAACCTTGCGCTTGGTGAGAAGGATCCTCTCGGCGATCGAGGCCCTGCGGGGGCGGTAGTCCATGGCGGCGGGATCCCTGGCGCGGCCGAGCCCGAGGTCCTCCACGAGCGTGCGCACGGCCTCCCTCGGGTACAGCTCCTTGGGCCGTACCTCCACGGCCGCCACCGACGCTGCGAGCCGCCCCCGCGCCTCCGCCACGAGCGCCCGCTCCGCCGCCGTGGGCGCCCTGCCGCCCCGCACCTCCCCGGCCACCGCCAGCACCATCACGATCTCCGCCACCCGCCCCAGCTCCCCGCCCCCCCGCGGCCGCTTCCGCCCGCAGCCCATGGCGCGACGGAGGGGGACGCTTCTCGAAGGTTCTGGAAGGCGACGGGGAGTTTGAAAGGCTCGCTTGGCGCCAGGTTAGAGTGGGGGACAGGGCCACAGGGGAGTGGCGATGAGGATTCCGGAGGGTTTGAGCGGCGCGACCGCGCGATGGGGACAGAGATCAGAGAAGGTTCTGCATCTAGACCTACGGATGGGCTACTAAATAGATCGGACAGCCAGCAATGTTCGGGCCACGAAATCTGACGGCCGGAAACGGTAGGGGCGTGGCAGCCAGCGGATGATGGGAGGTTATAAATGCCGTTGGTGATGGTGGTATGCATGTCATCAAGACACTTCAAACTATTTGATCTACATCTAACACATGTGAGATAAGTTATGTATTTTACATAAAGATCCTTACTACTTCGCTCATTGGTTGCAGAAAACTCTTTAGTCTCTACAGACAAGTTCATCACCCTGTCCAAACGGTTAGGGACGAACTAATTATTAATAGAGCCTGCGAAGTTGATCATGCTGGAAAGACGGTTCTGGAGTTCCTACATTTTTTACCAGATCAAGTTTTGTCCATTTTGGCTTTTCAAATGCTCGATAGATTATTGCCATTACTGCCTGGTAGTTATGGTGGGAAAGGATAAAATAGTACATGAGGAGATAGTTCAGAGTGCATACCAGGTTTCTATGGGATTTGTACGCTTACAACTAATTTTGTTATCGCCTCCTCTCTGAAGGCTATCTTGAAAAAAGAGGGCTGGATAAGGCCTTCGGGTTTTTTGTCAAACTTAATGTTAATATATCTTTTGATCAAGATCTGCTTAGGGGCACTGTTGGGGCGGTTCTGAGGGATGAAAGGCAATTCATTGCAGGAGGGAATGGAAAGATAGATTGGTGTGTGGATGCCGTGACGGCTGAAGCTCTGGCTCTCGGATTCGGTCTTTCCCTTACGCAAAGGGCATGATTCAATCGTCTCATTATACACTGACAATTTGGAGGTCTTTGATAGCATGAAGAAGTGAGCACAATCTGCGGGAGCGGCGGAAGCTCGAAAGTTACTCTCTTCTCAAGCCCAAGCCCAGCCAAGCGACAACCCGAAGCCCCATAGCGCGGCCCAAACGTGTGAATTTCAATATGCATTTAACAACTAAGACTGGAAGCCCGCCCCCAAAGCCTGAAAGTAGAAGCCCGAACCTAGCCTCGGGCTGCAGCCCATGCCTAGGTATGTATAGTCGGCGCCGTATTTCCACAACGACCATCTGATCCTTATGTCCTCTTGAAGCCTCACATGCTTAGGAACTGTAATATTCGACCTTCTCTGCGCGGTCGATGCCACGCCTTTCGTGTTGCTTCTCATTTCTATGTCCCTAGTGATCCATTGATTCTATACCCCTTTTCCTGACCTCCCTCTCATCTCAAAATTTGACTCAAAATACAAAAAGGGCTAATAAACCAAGACCGCGGAAGTAGAACATCAAGAAAATTCTATGGGTTTTAATCCTACTCCCTCCTTTCCGAATTACTCGTCACCAAGTATGGATGTATTCTAGATACATCCATACTTGCAACAAGTAATTCGGAACGAAAGGAGTACAAACGAAGCAAGCTCTATAGAAAAAACTATCCTAAGAAATGAATCCTCCAAAAAATTCTTTTAATTCAAAGAGTCCCTAACACATTGCATGATTCACACGACCAAGACAAGCTAATACCGTACAAGTTGGTGGATTAATTCAAGCCCTGCTTTTCTGAATCCATTGATATGGTTCGAAGGTACCACTTTCCAAATCAATCTATTCAATACGTTTGATCTGCAAAACTTCCCACAATGTACAGTAGCACCATGCTTACAGATTCTTCAAACTTGTACTCCCTCCGTAAACTAATATAAGAGCGTTTAGATCACTAAAGTAGTGATCTAAACACTCTTATATTAGTTTATAGAGGGAGTACTAGAAAGTACACAAATTCAATAAGGAATATATGACATTTCTAAATCCTAATGTGGCTAGCTGTGCACATACCAGACATGGACACTACTTCATTTCCAACAGATCAATATGCAAGAATGAATTGTACTCCCTCCGTCGCAAAATAAGTGTCGCTTATTTAGTACAACTTTGTACTGAATCAGCGACATTTATTTTGGGACGGAGAGAGTATTAGATAAGTGGAAACAAATTTGTACAAATGAATGTGAATAATTTCAACAAAGAGACTATGAACAATAATGTACACATATGTGCAAGTGTCGTCTATTCCCCCAGGGCCTAGTTTGTGGCTCGGATGGAAGTTACAGGCTCTGTACAACCCGGTATCAGAAAACTGGCAAAGCCGCCAAGCGGCTTGCATTTGCGAAGGTAATATCTGAACAGAGCATCAACTGTTCGGCAGAAGTAACTACATGTACGTCTTTCAAAGTGAAGCCATGAACCACAGGTAAGATATATCCATTCCCCAGGTGCGAGTTCAGATACGGCATGCATACCGTGTTCAAGAGAACCCGTATCACTCCCTGAAAATGAAACAACCGTGATGATTTAATAAACAAATCATAGATGTAGAAAAAGCCTGCACTTGCAATGGTGTTCTGCACATGCCTATCCGTTGCTATATAGGAAATAAAATGTGAGCAGTAGGCAGCCAGAAGTCAACTAACAGAATAATTGGAATCACCTTAATAATGATAAAAAATAAATAAAATAAATAAAATAAAGACAGTGGAATACCTGAATCAAAGACATATGGAAGTTTCCGATTTTACTCCACTTCAAGGATAGAGAGAAATTATCTAAGCCAACGGTACCATATACTTTATTCCCTGATGCCTCCACAACACCTGACGCGCTAACAATCTGCAAGGAAACAAATCATTCCAGCTGTTAGAACCCTACTTGGAAATATTAATATATGGTTTGAAATTTCGAAAAAGCGATGCTGAAGTTAAGAGAAGTTAGTGCAACCAGTGATGGTAAACACATCTGAAATTTCTTCGCTCCCATCTTGGAGCAATGGAGCAACAAAAGCACATCATAAAAGTTCAGAATTTGAGATTTCTTACTACAGAGATGCATGCAACTGGAACCGTCTCTGTGCCATGTAAAACATCAATTATCATGTCTGCATTAATGGTAGCACCAATCTTTTCAGATGTAATCCTCATCAGTGGGGATGAGGCCATTGAAATGTTCAGGACCATGTCATCATTTGGATAGTTCCAATATAAGCGAGGAATGATAAATTTCCAGCCTGCTGTATTCAGTAGAGATTGATCAGGAACTTTGTCTACAACCCAATGCATGGAACCAGCCTGAAAGGGGAAAAGGGATAATGTAAAACCCACAAGGTGGAACATTCTTGACGTATTAATAAAAATGTTTAATTACCTTGAAGTAAACCTCTAATGCCGAGTTGAATACATCTTCATCGAGTGAAAGCAAAAGCATATTTGATGCTCCACCACAAGATAATGAAAGCTGGGGATGCTTCTGCAAATTGCTAGTCTTAACAACTGCAGAAGCGAACAATCCATTGATATCAAACTCAATCGTGGAATTCCCGTATAGTGGATCATTGACAAAAGTCATGTTCAGAGCAGTGACATTGTCCAGACTAACACTCCTAGGAAGACCTTGAAGCAACGAATCCAGTTTTGATGTGCTGTCAATAATATTTTCCGGTATTACCTTTTCAACCGCAGCTCTAATATGGTCTTCAAAAGCATTTATAAACCTTAAAAAAGAAGGCCAGGGAGGAAACATAATTAAACTAGGAGAACTTTGCCTTTGACGTGCTTGATTATATTTATAAAAAAAGAAAACATCAAATAAAATGATCAGATATGTTCGTATTTATAAAGGAGGCTGACCAAACCTGTGAATGACATTCTGTTATGACCGGCCGGACCTACGTCCGTAGGAGGCCCACCGGGCAAGCTTAGCCCGCAAGTTATCTTAGTTTTTATTTCACGTCGTGGTTATATATACAAGTTGTAAGACTATTTTGAGATTTAAGCAATAAGACTATTTCTATTGCCCGGCTCCCAGAGGAGCCGGAAACCCCAAACCCTAGCCGCCTCCTGTCTTCGCCGCCGCCGCACCGCGCAAGGACGGCGCCACGCCACCGGCCGCCGCGCTCCAGCCCTCGCCCGCCTCCCTCGTTCCCCTACAACCTACGTCCGAGACCGGGAAGAACCCTAGCTCCTATCACCTTGGTATCAGCTAGCTTGGTTTCGACCATGTCATCACCACCACCACCGCTGCCGCGCCATCGCCGAGGCCCCGCTGGGCCTTCCCTCGGCGCCGATGGATTCCACCGCCGGCGCGTCGACCGGCCAGTCGCCCCCCCCCCCCCGGGAAGAACCCTAGCTCCTATCACCTTGGTATCAGCTAGCTTGGTTTCGACCATGTCATCACCACCACCACCGCTGCCGCGCCATCGCCGAGGCCCCGCTGGGCCTTCCCTCGGCGCCGATGGATTCCACCGCCGGCGCGTCGACCGGCCAGTCGCCCCCCCCCCCCCCCCCCCGCCGCCATGGATCCGCCGCAATCACCATCTACCATGCCAACCCTCTACTCCCCGGAGGCCATGGCCGGTGTCCTCAACGACCTGGTCATCGCGGTCCAGGGAATCCGACTCTACCTGGCCAGCCCGTACGGGCCGCCACCGCCTCTGCCGCCGGCCGTTCCCTCCGGACCGCCGGCCCTGCCCTGGTACTCGGTCCCCGCGGCAATCGCCGAGGGCTACCCGGCGCTCCAGCAGCCGGCCGCGCCAGCTGTTTCCTGGCCACAGTGGCCTGCGCCGGCGCTCGCGGCACCACCCACGCCTCCCGCGCCCGCCCCAGCCCCGCAGTGGCCGTCCTGGCCCGCGCCATCCGCGCCTGCTGCGCCGGTCCAGATTCCACTGCCGCCGCCCAGCTCCGGCCTAGGCTAGTCCACACCGGGAGGTCTCCCGATCCAGCAGGTCCGGTTCCCACCGTCACCATCTCCGATTCTGGCTTGGATCACCGGGACGTCGCCACCGCCAGTTTATACGGAGGCCGGGGACCCGTCGGTGCCCACGCTGCAGCTCGGGGCCTCGTCTGGCTCCACGGGGGCCTACGCCGGCCTCCCCACCATTGACCGGGCACCGTCCTCAGCTCTCCGCATCGCCGAGCCGGTGGGCCCTGGCATGACGACTCAGACGCCGCCCCGGTTCGCCAAGATCGACTACACCACCTATGACGGCTCGGACCGCTTAACTGGCTCAACCAGTGTGACCAGTTTTTCCGTGGGCAGCGCACGCCCGCGTCGGAGCGCACTTGGCTGGCTTCCTACCACCTCCGCGGTGCAGCCCAGACGTGGTACTACACCCTCGAGCAGGACGAGGGCGGCATGCCCCCATGGGAGCGCTTTCGCGAGCTATGCCTCCTTCATTTCGGGCCGCCAATGCGCGAGAGCCGCCTGGCCGAGTTGGGCCGCCTACCCTTCACCTCCACGGTGCAGGACTTCGCCGACCGCTTCCAGGCCCTGGCGTGTCACGCGCCGGGTGTGACGGCCCTACACCGGGCGGAATTCTTTGTCGGCGGCCTTCCCGACCACATCCGCGTGGACGTCGAGCTGAAGGGGCCCCAAGACCTCCAGACGGCCATGTACTATGCTCGGGCATTCGAGCGTCGCGCCCAGGCCTTGACGCCGACGCCCTCGTCTCGTGGGGGCCGACACCCTCCCCGCCCACCCCCGCCAGCACCCACGCCTTCGATCGCATCACCGGCAGCCACCCCAGCCGCGACGCGCCCTTTCCGGCGCCTCTCTCACGCGGAGCAGCTCGAGCGCCGGCGCTTGGGGCTTTGCTTTAACCGTGATGCGCCCTATGCCCCAGGCCATGTCTGCCCGCGCCTCTTCTACTTGGAGACGACCGACGAGACCGAGGATGACACACCCGGTGATGGACTCAGCGACCCAGCCACCACAGAGCCAGCGCCTGCACCCGCGCCCGCTCCGGCGACGGCCCTCATCGTCTCGCACCACGCGCTGGCCGGCATCCGTGATGAACGGATGATGCTTTTACCGCTCACGATCCAGGGCGAGCGTCTGGTGGCCCTCTTGGACACAGGTTCCACGCATAACTTCTTGCCTGAGGCCACCATGCGGCGCCTAGCACTACAGCCGACAGGCAGGGAGCAGCTGCAGGTCACCGTCGCTAATGGCGACCGCCTCCGCTGCCATGGGCTCGCATGAGACGTGCCCATCATTATCGGCGACGAGCACTTCACCATCACATGCGCCGACATTGACTTGGGCTGCTTCGACTTCATCCTCGGCGTCGACTTCTTGCGGACTCTCGGTCCCATCCTTTGGGACTTCGACGCCCTGACGATGACCTTCTGGCGTCTCGGCCGCCGCGTCCGGTGGGAGGGCATTAGAGGCACCTCGGCGACGCCCCCACTCTAGCTGGCCGCGGCCACCACCGAGGCCAAGCATCCGCTGTTGGACCACCTCCTGCAGCAGCACCCTGATCTCTTTGAGGAGCCGCAGGTGATGGGGTCATGTACCTAGGGTAGGGTCACAAACCTGATCTAAGTACCCTGCCCAAGGACACCCTTAGAAGAGGTCACCTTCCAGTCGACCAACGAGGGACTCACTCGACTGACTTGAAGGACTCGACCACGAAGACTCACTCGACCACAAGAAGGTCAAGAGGCACTTTGCACTGCAACGGCCTGTAATTAAGTAGACTTTATGATAGTAAAGACACTTTATGTGGGGCGTTACCAGTAACGCCCCGGACTTAACTCACCTTAAACCCTCTCCTACGTGGGCTGGCTGGGGTCCTGGCGCACTCTATATAAGCCACCCCCCTCCACGGGTAGAGGGGTTCGGCACCTTGTAACTCATATACACATAATCCACTCGACCGCCTCTGGGCTCCGAGACGTAGGGCTTTTACTTCCTCCGAGAAGGGCCTGAACTCGTACATCTCTTGTGTTTACAACCTCTCCATAGCTAGGACCTTGCCTCTCCATACCTACCCCCCACTCTACTGTCAGGCTTAGAACCACGACAGCAGGGCCTTCCACCAGCCCGGGTCTACGACCACCGTATTCACCTCCTGCCGGGCTCGACACCGGTGGCAGTACGGCCCTACCGGTACCCTCAGCTGCAGAAGGACGAGTTGGAGCGGCAGTGTGCCCTCATGCTTGCCGCGAGCATTATCCAGATCTCCACGTCGCCATTCACGGCGCCGGTCCTCCTCGTTCGCAAATCGGACGGCACGTGGCGTTTCTGCATCGACTACCGCGCTCTTAATGCTCTCACACTTAAGGACAAGTTTCCTATCCCAGTGGTCGATGAGCTCCTGGATGAACTGCATGGGGCGCGCTTCTTCACCAAGCTGGATCTTCGGTCAGGGTACCATCAGGTGCGCATGCACCCAGACAACATCGCCAAGACGGCGTTTCGGACTCATCACGGCCACTTCGAGTTCTTGGTGATGCCTTTTGGCCTCTCCAACGCCCCGGCGACCTTCCAGGCCCTGATGAACAATGTCCTCCGGCCCTACTTAGGTCGCTTTGTGCTCGTTTTCTTTGATGACATTCTTATCTACAACGCCTCTTGGGCAGAGCACCTCCAGCATGTGGCCATCGTCTTCAACGAGCTTCGGGCGCGCCATCTTCATCTTAAGCGCTCGAAGTGCTTGTTCGGGACGCCTTCTGTCGCTTACCTCGGCCACGGCATCTCGACCAAGGGGGTGGCCATGGACGCCGATAAGGTGGCGGCCGTCGCTGCCTGGCCGATTCCGCAGTCTCCGCGGATTTCTGGGCCTCGCGGGGTACTACCGAAAATTCATCCGGGAGTTTGGCTTCATCGCAGCCCCTCTCACGCGCCTTCTCCGTCGCGACGCCTTTTCTTGGGATGAGGCCACCACGGCATTCGAGGCCCTCAAGGGGGCCCTCGCGACGGGTCCTGTCCTGTAGATGCCTGATTTTGACCTACCGTTCACCGTCGACTGCGACGCCTCCGGTGCGGGGTTCGGTGCGGTCCTTCATCAGGGCGATGGACCCCTCGCCTTCTTCAGCCGGCCCTTTGCCGCTCGCCATCTAAAGCTGGCGGCCTATGAGCGCGAGCTCATTGGCTTGGTACAGGCGGTGCGTCACTGGCGGCCCTATCTTTGGGGTCGCTCCTTCCGGATCCGTACGGACCACTACAGCCTCAAGTTCATGCTAGATCAGAGGCTCTCGACCGTGCCGCAGCACCAGTGGATCAGTAAACTCTTTGGGTTTGACTTCACTGTCGAGTATCGTCCGGGTCGCCTTAACACCGTCGCCGATGCCCTGTCTCGGTGTGACGCCGACACTGCCGACGGTGCGGCTGAGGGGGCGGCCTGCTGCATCATCACCGGGCCCTCCTTCGCCCTCTTCACCGACATCCGACGGGTGACAGCAGCAGCGGCCGACGCGCTCCTCCTTCAGCAGCAGCTGGCTGCGGGGGAGCTGGATGAGCCATGGCGCCTCGCTGATGGCCTGCTCCTCCATGGGCGCCGGGTTTTTGTTCCGTCGCACGACGATCTCCGTCATCAGGTGTTGCGCCTCGCCCACTTGGCAGGCCATGAGGGTGTGCAGAAGACACTCCATCGTCTCCGCGCCGACTTCTACATTCCAGGTGATCGTGCCCTGGTCCGTGACTGGGTACGGTCTTGTGTGACGTGCCAACGCAACAAGACGAAGACTCTTCAACCGGTTGGCTTGCTCCAGCCTTTGGAGGTGCCGTCCCAGGTCTGGGCGAACATTTCCATGGACCTCATCGAGGGCCTCCCCAAGGTGGGCGACAAGTCCGTCATTCTCACGGTGGTCGATCGCTTCTCCAAATATGGCCACTTCATCGCGCTCGGTCATCCTTACACGGCGGCGTCTGTCGCTTGGGCCTTTTTCGACGGTATTGTCCGTCTCCACGGGTTCCCATCTTCGATCGTCAGTGATCGGGACCCCGTGTTCACGGGACACGTGTGGCGTGACCTTTTCCGGCTGGCAGGCGTTAAGCTCCGCCTGAGCACAGCCTTCCACCCTCAGACGGACGACCAATCCGAGGTCGTTAACAAGGTGATTGCCATGTATTTGCGTTGTGTTACAGGTGATCGCCCTCGCGCATGGGTGGACTGGCTATCATGGGCGGAGTACTGCTACAACACCTCTTATCACTCCGCCCTCCGTGCTATGCCTTTTGAGGTGGTTTATGGCCGGCCGCCCCCGCCGATTCTTCCTGTTGATCCAGCCCTGGCACGGACCAAGGCGGCCGGTGCTCTTCTGGGCAACCGTGACGAGATGCTGGCAAAAGTCCGGCAACGCCTCCTTCAGGCCCAGCAGTTGGCCACACACTACTACGACGACAACCATCGCGAGGCGGAGTTCGCGGTGGGGATTGGGTGTGGCTGCGTCTACTTCATCGCTGTACGTAGTCCCTGGACCCCCGCGCGAAGAGGAAGTTGGGTCCTCGCTATGTCGGTCCCTTTGCTATCCTGGAACGCATTGGGAAAGTGGCTTACTGTCTTCAGCTTCCGGCAGGTGCGCGGATCCATGATGTCTTCCATGTGGGTTTGCTCAAACCCTTCCGTGGAGAGCCACCCGCGGTTCCTCCCGCACTGCTGCCGGTCACCGACGGGCGTCTACTTCCTGAGTCGGAGAAGGCATTGAAGGCGCAGCTGCGTCGCGGCTCCTGGTACGTGTTGAATCAGTGGGCTGGACTTTCAGAGGAGGACGCTACTTGGGAGCAACGCGAGGAGTTCCGCCAACACTACCCCGACTTTCAGCTTGAGGATGAGCTGTTTGCGTAGGCGGGGAGAGATGTTATGACCGGCCGGACCTACGGCCGTAGGAGGCCCACCGGGCAAGCTTAGCCCGCAAGTTATCTTAGTTTTTATTTCATGTCATGGTTATATATACAAGTTGTAAGACTGTTTTGAGATTTAAGCAATAAGACACCCTAGCCGCCTCCTGTCTTCGCCGCCGCCGCACCGCGCAAGGACGGCGCCACCCCGCCGGCCGCCGCGCTCCAGCCCTCGCCCGCCTCCCTCGTTCCCCTACAACCTACGTCCGAGACCGGGAAGAACCCTAGCTCCTATCACATTTCATTTGTTTTCTAGTCACAAAAGATGTACAAAACTTGAACTAAATCATGGCTCACTTAAAATATCACGTATGTTTGTCTTAGTCTCACAAAATTATGCACTTTTTGCACCACGGGACATCATTTCATAAACTCTAAATCCTCAAGTACTACCACTTGTATTTTATTTTTTAGCATTTATTTTTAAAGTGATACACAAGGAGAACATACCCTTGATAAAACCAAGATGCTCCACCATCCAGAGATATCACCAGGTCCTTCACAGAACAACCACATTGCGTGGCGTTCAGAGCCAAACTTCCATTATAATTCTTGATTTCCATGGTTATCCCAACTTCCATTCCTTGAACCTTACACACGTGGAAAATTCATGAGTTGCTTCTTCTCATTAGCTGAACAGATAAACAACAACTAAAGATAGAATAGAAAGTAACCTTAGAATCTTAGTTGACTAGGAAGCTCCTAGTTTACATGATGCAATAATAGGATATCATCATAATTCATAAGTCATATAGAGAGCATATCTTGAATATAATATGAAGCATTACCTATCATTTGACTAGTTATTTCAGATTTTAAGACCATGATGTTGATGATAGTTATTAGACTTATTCCTCAAGCATAACTTTAACTGTCGAGAAAAATCAGTAAAGGGACAATGATGTGTAGTGTTTCGCCACACTCAATGATTTGATTTTCAGATGTTTATGATCAAGTTTTTATTGTTTCCAAAAGATAACATAGACTTCACAATATTCTTCAAGCAATTAAAGAAAAACGAATGGTATGTAACAACCAGAAACAAAACAGAGCCAGTAGGATAGTACTGGTCTCCAGCTTGTAATTGCTGTATCAATGAGTATCCTCACCCTTAAAGTACAATTCTTACACTATACCCCTGCTGTCCATTCTTTGAGCCATCAAATTGAAGAGATTGTCAGGAACTAACTCACACTTCAATACACTAGACAGTTAGGTAAACTCAAACTCATAAGGCATACAAAAGTACTACTAAAAGTCGCGGTTCTTAAGCACGGAACTCGCACAATTCACATAACCACCGTTAGAAGTTAGAAATATCCAAGCCCGGGCGCTTATGTTCTGGTGTCAAACTAGTGCTAGCATACAAATTCAATGATGCCGTCAAAATAAATCAACCAGAGTTCACACCGAATTTCACGACAATGGCAAACCAAATCTAGCACATTCGACACCAAATCCCGCCCCCTTCTGGCCCGCAATAGCCAAAGGAAATTAGTCGATTACCAGGATCGAAGCGGTGCCTCTGTCGGAGATCTCCACGGGGAAGTACCAGGAGTAGTAGGAGTAGCTCCAGGCCATGCTGATGTTGGCGGTAATGCCGGAGGCGACGACGACGAGGGCCGAGTCGCCGAGGCGGACGACGGAGTTATCCCCCACGTCGAGGTGGAAGAGCGTGATGTTGGAGACGGCGGCGCGGATGCCGCCGAGGAAGGGCACGCGGAAGGCCTTCTCCGCCCCGGGGAGGCGGAGCGGGGTGAGCGACCGCACCGCCTCGCCGATCAGCACGTCCTTGGCGAAGGCCAGGCCTGTGTCGCCGATCACCGCGGAGAGGTGCGCCTCGTCGCCGGTGGCCGCGGCGGAGGCGAAGAGGGGCAGGAGGAGGAGGAGGAGTAAAGGGAGGAGGTGGTGATGGGCCATGGCGGGTGGGCGAGGGGGAGGAGGCGGGCGGCGGAAGGAAGAAGAGGAAGGAAGGAAGGCAGGTAGCAGCGGCAGTCTGGTGTACTCTGAGTCATCATCGATTCGCGGAGTTCCAAATCAAATCAATAAGGACTAGGAAAAAAAAACATGCTTCCTGCAGTTATTAAAACAGAATAAAGAACACATTTATCTGCATCACACGGTAAATATAAGTTTCTAAAATTACGTGCGTGCCATAGCTGTAAAGAAAACAAAAATAACGAGGTTCTTTTGGCAAAAAACGCTATCCTTAAGCGGGCGGATGCACACACAACATCCGCCGCCTGCATAGCCGTTAGATTGATTTTGATCGAGCGCTCGCGCTGACCACATGTCCCGTGCTGCCGTGCAGCTAGTTGTTTTTATAACAAGCGTCTTGTTTCAGAAGCTTCCTGCAATAGAGATCTTGTTTTCAGAAAAAAAAAGGGTTTGGTGGCGAAGTTTTTCTTTCCACAATAAGGTCTAGTTTCAGAAAGTTTTTGCAACAGAGGTCTTGTTTCAAAAAAAAATTATATTGTTTCAAAATATTTTCTCTTCTACAACAGGGGTGTTGTTTCAGAAACATAGCCCCGGTTGCAGAAAGCGCCGCGCGTTAGAGTGTACAAGTTTCAGAAACATAGCTCCGATTGCAGAAATCGCCAGAGGACTGCCTGGTGTGAGAGTTCGTTGTCGGCGTGCTGGAGTAGAGGCAGCTGCTCGGGGTTCTGGGTCGGAGGAGGCGCGACAACTCCAGCGGCCGGCGATGCTCCATGGTTAAGGCGCTCAAGCCATGGCGAGGTAGTGGTGCTATCTCGGTGGACCTTTGCAACAAGGTCTTTGTTGCAAAGCCATGAGCGCAACAAGCTAGTTGTTCAAGGGTCCCAATTGGCTGGGACGGTAGATCGGACGGCTGTTTTTGGCGGCATTCGACGGTTGTCGAGGTGGCTGATTTTATCGGTTTATCACTTGACGGACGCGTAGCATTGCCAATTAATGATTTATTTTCCTTTAAACTGTAGGAAAGTAATAACGTCTTACACTATGGGACGGAGGGGGTATCACTCTTAGGAAGAAAAAAAGAATTTATGAGTAAAAGCATAAAATATCAAACAAGTCCCCATAAAAGAAAAATCGAAGGAACAAAAACTATGATGAAATCCTTTTAAAAGGAAGACACCATAAAACCGTATGAGGAAGGTATATATATAGAGCCTAAAACATATAGACACAATTCACATTTGCAATCACATATTTGGAATAGGTCTTCCTAATTTCCCCTATTTTGCAAAGGTTATATAAAGGAATTTTAGAATTTAAACCTTTGCAGCTTGTAATTAGCAAGTCAATCCTAGTTGTAATTATACACAAATGATTCCTTCTTCCCGATAAAGAAAGAAATACTCATAGGCGTTTAGAGTTTCCTGCCTCCTACTGGCGCTGTCGTTGATCTACCTCATCTCTTGTAGCCTTAGGGTCATCGAAATGTGGTGGATCTCGGTCCTTGCCGGCTGAAGGGCTCATGCTTGGATTTTAGGTGTTTTTTTGTCTGCTTAGGGTTTGTGTCCTGTTTAGGAAGGTGAGGCGACGACGACTCACTGGAGATGGAATAGGGGTTTTCTCCGCTTAGCCCCGTTCCGGTGGTGCGTCCGTGTCATCGGAGGGCGTGTGGAGGTGTGTCTTTGGTGGATTTCACAAGATTTCGGTTGGTGTTTGTCTTCGTTGGATTTGCGTGGATCCGGTCTTATTCATCTATGTTCATGTGTCTATAGTTGGATCCTTCCGATCTACGATTCTCTATCAGCGACGATTTTTGTTCTGGTGCGCTGGTCCTTTAAGGTCTTAGCACGAAGACTCCGACTGTCTAGTATAAGGAGGTTTGTCCGGTTCCGGTGAGGGAGTGGTGACGACGGCGACACGAATTCCGCTCGCTCCAGTACTTATAGTTGTCCTAGATGGTCTATGAATATGAATGTAATTATTGTTCGTGTTCTTTTATACTGCCACGATGTTTGTGAATAGATTTGAGTTTTTCAAAAAAGAAAAAAAGAATCATAGTTGCAATTGTAGAGATGAGAGTGCAAACAGTCTCCGGATGTGTTGTTGGCATTCTTCGCCCAAAAAAAATGAGTCTAACCACGATACAGATCTTTGGGACATGGGTCCAGCGCACTCGCTAAGCCATATTAATTTTGAAACATGTCTAAAACAAACAATTCTATAACTTATTGTGACAAACATCTTCAAGTGTTCTACTTATGTATGAAGTTTCACGAAGAAATGACTTCCGTGCTCTTTTGGGGAAAAGAACAAAATTGCAACTTCAAAAACCTTAAACAGTACTCTCTTTGTAAAGAAATATAACAGTGTAATCTAAACGTTCTTATATTTCTTTACGAAGAGAGTAATTTTTATATAGAACCGAATTCGTTTTCTTTCGCGCAGAAGACCACTTCTTCGTGAAACTTTACATGTTAGTATAACACTGGACCATGTTCACATTGAAAAATGTTTCAAAATTATTTGACTTTTTTTGCTATTTTAAAATTATCTTTTAACATGGGTGCGCCTAGACAGAGATTCCGTGGGGTATTTTCGAGTCTAACTAGTATTTCTTTAGAGCATCTCCAGCCGTTGGAGCCCCCAAGAACAGTCGCCGGACCGAAAATAGCACGTCTTGGGGGGCAAAACGCTTCCGCCGGCGTTTCCATGAATCTGTGTTCCCAGTCGTTGGCGTCCTCAAAAGAATCGCTGGACACAAAGCGCTTGGGTGGGCCAGAAAAAAGAATGCGCGGAGGAGTAGGATTGGCCGTTGCCTCCACCGGCGCCCGAGGAGCCCTCCAGCGCGTTGGGTCTGGGCTGGGTTTGCCGGCGCTAGTATGAGGTGTTGGGGACGTTTGGGGGCATGGCTAGGTTGTTTTTGCCCCTTTTACGATGCCGGCGCACAGAAAGTGGCCCTAGGGTGGCACTTTGGGGGGGGGGGGGGGGGGGGGGGGCTGGAGATGCTTTTAGGCACGCTCATAAACTTCAGGCCTTGATCTCAGCTAAACTCCAAGCCTGAGTGATCGTGCAAGCGTGCCGTGTCCTCCGGCTCCTTGCTGAAACTTGCACTCTTCTCCCTTCCACGCATGACAGATGCAAGTGATACTTGGAAGGCTGAACAAGGGATTGCCCAAGGTGTTCATGTCACGGAAGTTCCAACACATGGTGAACTGAAACAACCAATACTATCTCATACGAGTAGTAGTGTTAGTGTATTTTTCTAGATGTGTTTGTGTCTGTTATTGGCACCACATGCAAACACAGTTTCAACCTAGCCATGCAAGTAAGAGCAGTGCTATGCAGACGACACTTGCCAGCCGAAATTTGCACGACGTGCCACATCGCACCATCCATGCGCAAGTCCGAACACTTGCCAGCCGGAATTTGCACGACGTGCCACATCGCACCATCCATGCGCAAGTCTGAACAGCAGCAGGTGGTTGGGTTATCTATGGTGCATGTGTTGTTGAGCAAATGTCATCCATGAAGTACTTCCATGCGAGTAAATAACCCAGCACTCTGCCACGCGAAGCATTTTCTTTCCTTCTCCTTCGTGCTAGAGCAAACTTTCCCTTTCAAGCCTCATTGATGAGTCCATGTATTGGCCTCCCCTCTGTCCGCCGCTCCGGCGATCGGTGGCAGGAAGGCGAATCTCGGTGCCTCAGCTCCGGCTAGTAGTTTAGGTTAGGGTTTCTTAGTCTTCATAGATGTGGCGCTCGGTTGGATAGCGACGCTTCTTCTTCGGGTTTGTCTTTCGGATTTCGATCCTCCTCAAATCTGTCCATCTAGACGCAATCGATGGAGCTCCGACATAGTTTCCCGCCGTCTTCTTAGGACAACAAGGTTAGGGTTTCTCGTCATACGTGCCTGGTGACGAGATTTGATGTTAGGTGCTTCAAGTCTATTCAAGGGTTTAATGACGACGACTGTGGCTCCAAGGCGCCGGTCTTTAGTGGCACATGTGCGAAGACTTCTCAGTTGTCACCGAGAAGGTTAAGCCGGCTCCATTAGGAGAGCGGCGACATCGACGCGTTGACAGCTTGTTCTGACTGTGGCAGTGGTCATTCAGTTGTCTAGGAACACTGATGTAATTTTTATCATGTTTGAGGTGTTTTGTACTTCTCCTAAACATATAATAGATTTGAATCTTTTTCAGAAAGAATAGATTTAACCTAGCCTTAGACGGTGGTACTTGCCTAGATATCCTATTCGCTTCTCCTCCCGGCAACTAGTCCAGTCGCAAGGGAAGCGACATGACGACAAGGAGGAACAAAGTGGCTAGTGCAGCGGTGTTGAAAGTGAAGGTTGTGAGCTATTCGGCAAAGGGACGGTTCTTTTATGGCCACGCCAGCGAGTGGGTGCCGGGAAAATGTGCTGGGGGTGCCAAAAACAATTGACACGTGATGATTGCTATTAATTGCCATGCTTCCCGGTGACATGGTCGTCCGCGTTACTGGCGAGCAGAGAAGATGACCACATGAAAGACTGCGAAGGGAGGTGAAGCTTTCCCCCGCACAAGCAGTTGATGGATGAAGCGTGCTTCAAGCAACACCGGAGTCTCCAAATACGAAGCCTCATGGGCTTGATATAAAGCGCACTCTATAAATTATGGCAAGATGAAGTCGGACGACACTGTTAGAGTGATTTTTTTTGTTTAACCTAAAATTACCATAATAATGATTATTAGGCCAACTCCATCGCGCGACCCCAAACGGACGTCCGTTTTGTCCGAATTCTGTCCGTTTGGGTAGGGCAACGGGGTCGTGTCCGGGCGTGTCCTGGGATGCGGTGGTCGTGCGTCCAGCGCGCAGCCGCATCCGTTTGCCCCATCCTGTCCGTGTCTAATTTAAAAAAAGGAACAACTTTCAAATGCCAAGCCCTAGTTCATCAGGCCAGCGGCCCAGTTCATCACGCCGGCAACAGAGCCAGCGGCCTACACGTCCATCGCCGGCAACACAGTCAGCCTCCAAAATGAATAGTTGTCCTTGCCGGCAACACAGCCAGCGGCCGGCAACACACCCGGCCTCCAAAATGAATGTTTTTCTCGCCGGCACACTGCCAGCGGCCCAGCGGGCAGGCGACACCCATGCCAACCTCCAAAAAAGAACGGCCACGGCCGATCAGACGACCTAGTTCAGGCCTTCGGCGTCGAGCATCTCCTTCCGCTTGGCCTCGAACCAGGCCCTCGTCTTCTCACTCATCTTCGACAAGTCCACGCTCATGATCGCAAGGGCCACCTCCTTCGCTTTGGTGGCGGCATTGGTGGCCTCGATGTCGAGCTGCCTCTGCCTGGCCTTGACGTTGTCGGCCTCGATGTCGAGTTGCCTTTGCCGGGCCGCCTCCTCCATGTCGAGCTACCTTTGTCGGCCCGCCTCCTCCATGTCGATCTTCCTCCTCTTGGCCGCCTCCTCCATCTCAAGCTTCTTTCTTTGAAGGTCTAGGTATTGGTTCATTTGCTCGTCCTTACTTTGCCGCTTCTTCTCGTCCCTCACATCCTTTTGAGACATCATGCCATGCAAAGTGTCATGCAATGACATGGATGAGGCATCATGTATGTCATCAACCTTGGAGTTGGTCTTGCCCCTCGGCCTCTTCAACGCCTCGCCATCTCCACCTCCGGTGAACTTGGCCGTCTTCAGTCCTCTCTTCCTTTGTAGTTCACGGTATTGGTCCTTGAACTTAGGGCAATTGTTGATGATCGTCCAACAATGCATAAAGAGTGAATGGCTTGTCATTGTGCCGGGCCTTGAATGCCTCCAAAGATTGAAATGCCTACACGACATGATCAACAACAATTGAACATGCAAACATATACACGGCCGAAGTGTCATGGCCGTACCAAGGAAAGGGCTAGGAAGAGGAGAGCATACCATGTACCCAACGCCGGGACCACTCACGGGTTGTGCTTCAACGCTCTCAAATGCGGCGCAATACTTGTTGCACTCTTCTTGGATGAACAACCACCTCTTTTGAATCGAGTCGATGCCACGGTTGCTTGTAATTTGGTAGGGCTCAAACATCTTCCTTTCATGGAATGTTTTATGGACTCTCGTCCAAAGAATAATGCCCTTTTGTTGCGCACCGGTCCTCAGATCTTGGCTAATCACCATCCAAGCTTGGTAAATAAATTTGTCCTCATCTCGTGTATATGAACCCGTGCGAATGCTCTTCCTCTTCTTTTGTGCTTCCACTCTTTGGGTGAGCTCGTCGATGAACAATGGCTCGCCACTGCTACCTCTTGAGCACTGCATTGGTTTTCCCTTGAAGAGGAAAGGGTGATGCAGCAAAGTAGCGTAAGTATTTCCCTCAGTTTTTGAGAACCAAGGTATCAATCCAGTAGGAGATCACGCTCGAGTCCCACGCACCTACACAAACAAATAAGAACCTCGCAACCAACGAGATAAATGGGTTGTCAATCCCTTCACGGTCACTTACAAGAGTGAGATCTGATAGATATGATAAGATAATATTTTTGGTATTTTTATGATAAAGAGAAATAAAGATGCAAAGTAAAATAAACGGCAAAGGAAATAACTAAGTGTTGGAAGATTAATATGATGGAAGATAGACCCGGGGGCCATAGGTTTCACTAGTGGCTTCTCTCAAGAGCATTAGTATTACGGTGGGTAAACGAATTACTGTCGAGCAATTGATAGAATTGAGCATAGTTATGAGAATATCTAGGTATGATCATGTATATAGGCATCACGTCCGCGACAAGTAGACCGAAACGATTCTGCATCTACTATTATTACTCCACACATCGACCGCTATCCAGCATGCATCTAGAGTATTAAGTTCATAAGAACAGAGTAATGCTTTAAGTAAGATGACATGATGTAGAGGGATAAACTCATGCAATATGATATAAACCCTATCTTTTTATCCTCAATGGCAACAATACAATACGTGCCTTGTTTCCCCTGTTGTCACTGGGAAAGGACACCGCAAGATTGAACCCAAAGCTAAGCACTTCTCCCATTGCAAGAAAGATCAATCTAGTAGGACAAACCAAAATGATAATTCGAAGAGACTTGCAAAGATAAACCAATCATACATAAAAGAATTCAGAGGAGATTCAAATATTGTTCATAGATAAACTTGATCATAAACCCACAATTCATCGGATCTCGACAAACACACCGCAAAAGAAGATTACATTGAATCGATCTCCAAGGAGATCGAGGAGAACTTTGTATTGAGATCCAAAGAGAGAGAAGAAGTCTTCTAGCTAATAACTATGGACCCGAAGGTCTGAAGTAAACTACTCACACATCATCGGAGAGGCCATGGAGTTGGTGTAGAGGCCCTTCGTGATCAATGCCCCATCCGGCGGAGCTCCGGAAAAGGCCCCGAGATGGGATATCTCAGATACAGAAGGTTGCAGCGGTGGAATCAGGTTTTCGTGGTGCTCCTGGATGTTTGGGGGTACATGGATATATATATAGGAGGAGGAAGTACGTCGGTGGAGCATCAAGGGGCCCACGAGGGGGGAGGGCGCGCCCAAGGGGTAGGCACGCCCCCTGCCTCGTGCCCTCCTCGATCGTTTCTTGATGCCCACTCCAAGTCTCCTGGATCACGTTTGTTGAGAAAATCACGTTCCCGAAGATTTCATTCCGTTTGGACTCCGTTTGATATTCCTTTTCTTCGAAACCCTAAAATAGGCAAAAAACAACAATTTGGGTTGGGCCTCCGGTTAGTCCCAAAAATGATATATAAAAGTGTAAATAAAGCCATTAACATCCAAAATAGATAATATAATAGCATGCAGCAATCAAAAATTATAGATACATTGGAGACGTATCAAGCATCCCAAAGCTTAATTCATGCTCGTCCTCGAGTAGGTAAATGATAAAAGAAGAATTTTTGATGTGGAATGCTTTCTAACATATTTCTCAATGTAATTTCTCTTTATTGTGGCATGAATGTTCAGATCCGAAAGATTCAAGATAAAAGTTTAATACTGACATAGAAGTAATAATACTTCAAGCATACTAACTAAGCAATCATATCTTCTCAAAATAACATGGCCAAAGAAAGTTATCCCTACAAAATCATATAGTCTGGCTATGCTCTATCTTCACCACACAAAATATTTAAATCATGCACAACCCCGATGACAAGCCAAGCAATTGTTTCATACTTTTGATGTTCTCAAACTTTTTCAATCTTCACTCAATATATGAGCGTGAGTCATGGATATAGCACTATATGTGGAATAGAATGGTGGTTGTGGAGAAGACAAAAGGGAGAAGATAGTCTCACATCAACTAGGCGTATCAACGGGCTATGGAGATGCCCATCAATAGATATCAATGTGAGTGAGTAGGGATTGTGATGCAACGGATGCACTAGAGCTATAAGTATACGAAAGCTCAACAAAAGAAACTAAGTGGGTGTGCATCCAACTTGCTTGCTCAAGAAGACCTAGGGCATTTTTAGGAAGCCCATCATTGGAATATACAAGCGAAGTTCTATAACGAAAAATTTCCAATAGTATATGAAAGTGATATCATAGGAGACTCTCTATCATGAAGATCATGGTGCTACTTTGAAGCACAAGTGTGGAAAAAGGATAGTAGCATTGTCCCTTCTCTCTTTTTCTCTCATTTTTTTATTTGGGCCTTCTTTTTTTGCCTCTTTTCTTTTTTTCTTTTTTTAATTTTTCGTCCGGAGTCTCATGCCGACTTGTGGGGGAATCATAGTCTCCATCATCCTTTCCTCACTGGGACAATGCTCTAATAATGATGATCATCACACTTTATTTACTTGCAACTCAAGAATTACAACTCAATACTTAGAACAAAATATGACTCTATGTGAATGCCTCCGGCGGTGTACCGGGATGTGCAATGATGCATGAGTGACTTGTATGAAGAATTATGAACGGTGGCTTTGCCACAATTGCAAAAATCTATTAGTTATCGAAACAAAGTATTACGCGCATGCTCCTAGGGGGATAGACTGGTAGGAAAAGACCATCGCTCGCCCCCGACCGCCACTCATAAGGAAGACAATAAATAAATAGATCATGCTCCGACTTCATCACATAACGGTTCACCATACGTGCATGCTACGGGAATCACAAACTTCAACACAAGTATTTCTCAAATTCACAACTACTCAACTAGCATGACTCTAATATCACCATCTCCATATCTCAAAACAATTATCAAGTATCAAACTTCTCATGGTATTCAATGCACTTCTATGAAAGTTTTTATATTAAAGCAAATTTCCATGTTGTTCTAAAGGATTCTCAAAATAATATAAGTGAAGCATGAGAGATAAATAGTTTCTATAAAACAAATCCACCACCGTGCTCTAAAATATATAAGTGAAGCACTAGAGCAAAAACTATATAGCTCAAAAGATATAAGTGAAGCACATAGAGTATTCTAATAAATTTCAAATCATGTGAGTCTCTCTCAAAAGGTGTGTACAACAAGGATGATTGTGGTAAACTAAAAATCAAAGACTCAAAGCATACAAGACGCTCCAAGCAAAACACATATCATGTGGTGAATAAAAATATAGCTCCAAGTAAAGTTACCGATAGACGAAGATGAAAGAGGGGATGTCTTCCGGGGCATCCCCAAGCTTAGGCTTTTTGGTCTCCTTGAATTTTACCTTGGGGTGCCATGGGTATCCCCAAGCTTAGGCTCTTTCCACTCCTTGTTCCATAATCCATGAAGACTTTTACCCAAAACTTGAAAACTTCACAACACAAAACTCAAAATAGAAAATCTTGTGAGCTCTGTTAACGAAAGAAAACAAAACACCACTTCAAGGTACTGTAATGAACTCATTCTTTATTTATATTGGTGTTAAACCTACTATATTCCAAATTCTATATGGTTTATAAACTCTTTTACTAGCCATAGATTCATCAAAATAAGCAAACAACACACGAAAAACAGAATCTGTCAAAAACAGAACAATCTGTAGTAATTTGTAGCTAACGCAACTTCTGGAACCCCAAAAATTCTAAAATAAATTTCTGGACGTGAGAATTTATCTATTAATCATCTGCAAAAAGAATTAACTAAATAGCACTCTCCAAATAAAAATGGAAGCAATTCTCGTGAGCGCTAAAGTTACTGTTTTTTACAGCAAGATCAAAAAGACTTTCCCAAAGTCTTCCCAACGGTTCTACTTAACACAAACACTAATTAAACACAAAAAACACAACCAAAACAGAGGCTAGATAAATTATTTATTACTAAACAGGAGAAAAAATCAAGGAATAAAAATAAAATTGGGTTGCCTCCCAACAAGCGCTATTGTTTAACGCCCCTAGCTAGGCATAAAAGCGAAGATAGATCTAGGTATTGCCATCTTTAGTAGGCAATCCATAAGTGGCTCTCATAATAGATTCATATGGTAATTTAATTTTTTTCCTAGGAAAGTGTTCCATGCCTTTCTTTAATGGAAATTTGAATTTGATATTCCCTTCCTTCATATCAATAATTGCATCAATCGTTTTAAGGAAAGGTCTACCTAAAATAATCGGACATGAAGGATTGCAATCTATATCAAGAGCAATGAAATCTACGGGCATATAGTTCCTATTTGCAACAATAAGAACATCATTAATTTTTCCCATAGGTTTCTTAATAGTGGAATCCGCAAGGTGCAAGCTTAGAGAACAATCATCAAAATCACGGAAACCTAGCAAATCACATAAAGTTTTCGGAATCATGGAAACACTAGCACCCAAATCACACAAAGCATAACACTCATGATCTTTAATTTTAATTTTTATTGTAGGTTCCCACTCATCATAAAGTTTTCTAGGGATAGAAACTTCCAACTCAAGTTTTTCTTCATAAGATTGCATCAAAGCATCAACGATATGTTTAGTAAAAGCTTTATTTTGACTATAAGCATGAGGAGAATTTAGTACGGATTGCAACAAGGAAATACAATCTATCAAAGAGAAATTATCATAATTAAATTCCTTGAAATCCAAGATAATGGGTTCATTGCTATTTAAAGTTTTGACCTCTTCAATCCCACTTTTATCAATTTTTGCATCAAGATCTAAAAACTCCTAATTTTTGGAACGCCTTCTAGGTAAAGGTGACTCATCTTCGGTCCCATCATTATCAAGATTCATATTGCAAAACAAATATTTAATAGGAGACACATCAATAACTTTTAGATCTTCATCTTTATTTTCATAGAAACTAGAAGAACACACTTTCACAAAGCAATCTTTCTTAGCACGCATCCTAGCGGTTCTTTCTTTGCACTCATCAATGGAAATTTTCATGGCTTTGAGAGACTCATTGATATCATGATTAGGTGGAATAGATCTAAGTTTCAAAGAATCAACATCAAGAGAAATTCTATCAACGTTTGAGGGAGTCCTGGATTAGGGGGTATCCGGACAACCGGACTATATCCTTTGGCCGGACTGTTGGACTATGAAGATACAAGATTGAAGACTTCGTCCCGTGTCCGGATGGGACTCTCCTTGGCATGCAAGGAAATCTTGGCAATATGGATATGTAGATCCCCTTCCTTGTAACCAACTCTGTGTAACCCTAGCCCCCTCCGGTGTCTATATAAACCGGAGGGTTTAGTCCGTAGGACCAAGAACAACAATCATACCATAGGCTAGCTTCTAGGGTTTAGCCTCTATGATCTCGTGGTAGATCAACTCTTGTATTACCCATATTATCAAGAACAATCAAGCAGGACGTAGGGTATTACCTCCATCAAGAGGGCCCAACCTGGGTAAACATCGTGTCCCCTACCTCCTGTTACCATCCGCCTTAGACGCACAGTTCGGGACCCCCTACCCGAGATCCACCGGTTTTGACACCGACATTGGTGCTTTCATTGAGAGTTCCTATGTGTCATCGTCGTTAGGCTGGATGGCCCCTTCAATCATCGATAGCGACGTAGTCCAGGGTGAGACTTTCCTCCCCGGACAGATCTTTGTATTCGGCGGCTCCGCACTGCGGGCCAACTCGCTTGGCCATCTAGAGCAGATCGAGAGTTACGCCCCTGACCACCAGGTCAGGTTTGGAAGCATAAACCACACGGCCGACATCCGCAGAGACTTGATCTTCGGCAGCTTCAAGCCCTTACCAAGTGCGCCACACGGTCACGATGAGCATGATTTAGCTCTACCATCGGACAGTGTTCGGGAGATCGCACCGGTGACTGTTCCGACCCTCAATTTGTAGCCCATTGTGCCATCCAAGGACGGGTGGATAGACCCCGTCACGGAGGCCACATCTTCAGCGGCGATCGAGCCAAATACCGACCTTACCCTTCACAGGAGCCGTGACGCCGAACTGTCGGACTCTTCCCCGGCCATGGACTCCGAACCGCCTGCGCCCGTGCCTATCGAATCCGACTGGGCACCAATCATGGAGTTCACCTCCGCGGATATCTTTCAGCACTCGCCCTTCGGCGACATACTGAATTCATTAAAGTCTCTCTCCTTGTCAGGAGAGTCCTGGCCGAACTATGTCCGGCAGGATTGGGATGCGGATGACGAAGAAATTCGCCGCCCACCCACCACCCACTTAGTAGCCATTGTTGATGATTTGACCGACATGCTCGACTTCGACTCCGAAGACATCGACGGTATGGACGACGATGCAGGAGACGAACAGGAGCCACTACCCACAGGGCACTGGACGCCCACTTCATCATATGATGTATACATGGTGGACACACCCAAAGAAAACGATGACAAGGAACGGAAGGATGCAGCGAAGGATCGATCCCTCGAGAAGCAGTCAAAGCGGCAGCATGAGCGCCGCTCCAAATCCCGCCTCGGCAGAAACAACGATCATATAGACCCAGCGATAAAGCAGGGTGAGCCAGCGGACAACGAACACGACATTCAACCACCGTCCGACCACGGCAACACGGAGAATCAAACTGAACAACCCGTCTCCGGCAAAGATAGCAGTCCGGATGACATCACACCAGACAGGCACCCAGAGCAACAGAATCCCCATCAAAGGCTTGTTGCCACTGCGAGGAGTCTGAAAAAGCAGAAGCAAAGGCTCAGGGCTGCACAAGACATACTCAGAATTAGATGGAGTAAAGTACTCAACACCGCAGCAAAGTACGGCGGCAGTCGCCATATAAAGAGCTACCCGAAGCGAAAGCTGCTACCTGAATTCGATGATGAGGCCTTAGAGCCCCCGAATCAAAAAACAAAACAGCCATCCGGTCGGATAGACGACCTCGTGGCCAACATAGAGTGGCAAACAACGCCGCACACAAGCCAGTAAGCGATCCACGTGAAGACGCGCATCAAAAGGACGGCGCAACCAGATCCATCTACGGGCCAAGCAAGCGTGCTCCAGCAAGCAATGCAACACAAAAAAAATCCGAACACCACGGTACACCCGAATACAGGGGTGCCGCACACCCCCTATGTTTCACTGATGAGGTGCTGGACCATAGATTTCCAGAGGGATTCAAACCCGTAAACATAGAGGCATACAACGGAACGACAGACCCTGGGGTCTGGATTGAGGACTACATCCTCCATATCCACATGTCTCGAGGAGACGATCTCCATGCCATCAAGTACTTACCCCTCAAGCTCAAAGGACCAGCTCAGCACTGGCTTAAAAGCCTCCCCGAAAACTCCATTGGAAGCTGGGAAGAGCTCGAGGACACTTTTCAGGCAAATTTTCAAGGGACCTATGTCCGACCATCGGATGCAGACGATTTAAGTCACATAACTCAACAGCCCGGAGAGTCAGCCCAAAAGCTTTGGAACAGGTTTCTCACTAAAAAGAACCAAAAAGTCAACTGTCCGGACGCCGAAGCCTTAGCAGCTTTCAAGCACAGCGTTCGAGACGAATGGCTTGCCAGACACCTCGGCCAAGAAAAGCCGAGAACAATGTCAGCATTAACAAGCCTCATGACCCGCTTTTGCACGGGCGAGGACAGCTGGCTAGTCCGATGTAGCACCAGTGACCCAATTACATCTGAAGTCATGGACGGAAACGGGAAGCCACGACGCAGCAAAAACAATCGCCAGAATAAAGAAGACAGCCCGAAGAACACGGCGGTAAACGCCGGATTCAGAAGCTCTCGGCCATGTCAGCAAAAGCTGCCTTCCAAAGGCAACAGAGACGAACTGTCCAGCCTAAACAAGATTCTGGACAAAATATGTCAGATCCACAGCCCCCCCCCCCCCCCCCCCGATAAACCTGCAAATCATACCCATAGAGAATGTTGGGTCTTCAAGCAGTCTGGCAAGCTCAACGCCGAACACAAGGGGCAGGATACACCAAGCGAAGACGAGGACAAGCCTCGCAAGCAAAGCACTAGGGAACAGAAGAAATTCCCACCAGAAGTCAAAACAGTAAACGTGTTACACGTGATGAAGGGGAGAAACAAAGAGGCACTCCTAGAGACACATGCCCCAGGGCCTATCACCACGGAGTTCTGCCACTGGCCGTCCCAACCGATCACCTTTGACCATCAGGATTACTCGGCAAGTATCCGGCATGTAGGATGGGCTGCCTTGGTGTTAGACCCGATAATTGACGGATACCACTTCACACGAGTCCTGATGGATGGCGGCAGTAGTTTAAACCTGATATATCAGGACACAGTCCGCAAAATGGGGATAGACCCAACAAAAATCAGCCATAGCAATACTACCTTTAAAGGAGTAACGCCAGGCCCAGAAGCCCATTGCACGGGCTCCCTGCTACTAGAGGTTATATTCGGCTTTCCCGATAACTTCTGCAGCAAAAAGTTAACCTTCCACATTGCTCCATTCCAAAGTGGCTATCAAGCACTACTCGGACGTGAAGCTTTCGCTCGCTTTAACGCAATACCGCATTACGCTTCCCTCATGCTTAAGATGCCCGGTCCACGTGGCATCATTACAGTAAATGGAAATATTGAGCGCTCCTTGCGCGTGGAAGACCGTGCGGCTGCCTTGGCAGCCGCACACTAAACGGCCTCACCAACTAGAGCATCTGACAGGTCGTTAAGACCACGGACACGGTTAGATGAGTCTGGTGTAGCTATATATAATTGATACAGGTTTGATGGTTATACCCCTATAACAATACAAGGGCCTCAACGTGTGTAAACAAGTGACAATTAGGCTCAACTTTACTCATCTTGAACTGTACATGGTTTATTTAGTATAACTTACCTTTTGCACGACAACTTTTCAGCTAAGTTCCTCTCTTTTACAGATGACCATCGTGCTACACCCGTCTAGGATACGGTACAACGAAGACACAGGCGCAGACGTGCAGTAGGGACCCGTTCCAAAGATTCTTTTTAGATTAAGACCCTGCGTAAACCTTTTTTACTGTCTCTTGTTGATACACATCCCCTGGATTCTCAGTACAATTGAGAAGGATGCTGATGTATTGGCATGTGGCCACGTCAGAATATTGCACGTACCTGGACACCAGGGGCTTATTACAAAGGGCACTGTTTAGCCCGGTTTACATCATAAATACCGAATACCTTAGGGAGTGTTCGGCGTCGCGAGTTTGGCCTTATATGCATCAGCTCCGAATCATGTCTTTGGTCAAATGTTGGGTTTGCCCGGCTCCTATGTTTTGCTGCCTTACGTTCTGCTCTATCGGCTAAGGCGGCACCAGGAGAACTACTGCGATTGTGCCCTGGTTCATCCAGACAAGCACCTCAGTAGAGAAAGCCGAAAACTGACTGTCATGATATAGTGTGAGACTGGTCAACCACTCGATAACCTAGCGGAATCTTCGGGATTCCTCCGCCTTAACGAAGGGCCGTTTCCCTGCCAGGCATGTACGCGCCCTGAATTCGGATGAGCATGGAGCCACTAGGGGCTATATGGTAGCCCCACTGTCAAACTCCTCTGGCTAAGTGAAAGTGTTAAAGCATTATAGTCCGATTGCCTAGTTCGCTGCGCTATCACCTCCTTAATGGACCAAGACGTTGGATCAAGTGTGAACATGCGTCTTCTGCGAGCACCCCCGCATTATATGCGTGGGGGCTGAAGCCGACGACTGCCATCTTTCAGGTTATATACATATATACATAAAAGGCCGCACAGGAGGTATTATAATTCTTTTAGCCACAAGTATAAAATAGCCTTTACAATTCAGTAAAACATTGTTTTTCAATGGGAACACATGTCATTAGAACATAATATTCTTCGAGCACCGCGCTTCTATTGAACGAGCGCCCTCAAGAACTTCTCGAAAGTAGTGCTCAGCTGGTACTCGGCTCTCGTCCGAATCTTGGGCTGCAATGGTGGTGGCCTCCATCTCCGCCCAGTATGTCTTCACACGGGCAAGGGCCATCCGCGCACCCTCTACGCACGCCGACATCTTCATCGCGTTGATGTGCGGCACTGCACCAAGGAGCTGCTGCACCAAACTAAAATAACTGTTCAGCTTTGGCCTTTCCGGCCACAGATGATCCACAACAGACCTCATGGCGAGTCCGGACAACCTATTCAGCTCGGCTCATTCGGTCAACCGATCAGTCAATGGAAGCAGACGCTCTGGAACGTTAAATTGTGACCAGAACAGCTTTTCCACTTCGCGATCTTTTTGATCTCGGAAGTATTCGGCCGCATCGGCAGCACTCGCCGCTAAGTCCAGATATGCGTCCGCAGAACTCCACAGCCGGTCCAAAGGGGCGTACCTAGGATCTCTGCTACGTCTTGAGCTTGTGTTGGTTTTCCCCGAAGAGGAAGGGATGATGCAGCAGAGTAGCGTAAGTATTTCCCTCAGTTTTTGAGAACCAAGGTATCAATCCAGTAGGAGGCCACGCTCAAGTCCCTCGTACCTGCACAAAACGATAGCTACTCGCAACCAACGCGATTAGGGGTTGTCAATCCCTTCACGGTCACTTACGAGAGTGAGATCTGATAGATATAATATTTTTGGTATTTTTGGTATAAAGGTGCAAAGTAAAAAGTAAAGGCAAAGTAAAAAAGCAAAGCAGGATTAAAGTGATGGAGATTGATATGATGAGAATAGACCCGGGGGCCATAGGTTTCACTAGTGGCTTCTCTCAAGAGCATAAGTATTCTATGGTGGGTGAACAAATTACTGTTGAGCAATTGACAGAATTGAGCATAGTTATGAGAATATCTAGGCATGATCATGTATATAGGCATCACGTCCGTGACAAGTAGACCGAAACGATTCTGCATCTACTACTATTACTCCACTTATCGACCGCTATCCAGCATGCATCTAGAGTATTAAGTTAAAAACAGAGTAATGCCTTAAGCAAGATGACATGATGTAGAGAGATAAATTCATGCAATATGAAATAAACCTCATCTTGTTATCCTCGATGGCAACGATGCAATACGTGCCTTGCTGCCCCTTCTATCATTGGGAAAGGACACCGCAAGATCGAACCCAAAGCTAAGCACTTCTCCCACGGCAAGAACTACCAATCTAGTTGGCCAACCCAAACGGATAATTCGAAGAGACTTGCAAAGATAATCAATTATACATAAAAGAATTCAGAGAAGATCCAAATATTATTCATAGATACACTTGATCATAAACCCACAATTCATCGGTCTCAACAAACACACCGCAAAAAGAAGATTACATCGAATAGATCTCCACAAGAGAGGGGGAGAACTTTGTATTGAGATTCAAAGAGAGAGAAGAAGCCATCTAGCTACAAACTATGGACCTGAAGGTCTGACGTACACTACTCACACTTCATCGGAGAGGCTAGGATGATGTAGAAGCCCTCCGTGATGACGGCCCTCTTCCGGCGGAGCTCCGGAACAGGCCCCAAGATGGGTTCTCATGGATACAGAAAGTTGCGGCGGTGGAATTAGGTTTTTGGCTCCTGTTCTGATTGTTTGGGGGTACGTGTGTATATATAGGAGGAAGAAGTACGCCGGAGGAGCACCGAGGGGCCCACGAGGCAGGGGGCGCGCCCTAGGGGGGGGCGCCCCCCACCCTCGTGACCGCCTCCTTTGTTCCTTGGAGCAGGGTCCAAGTCTCCTCGATCACGTTCGGTGAGAAAATCACGTTCCCGGAGGTTTTATTCCATTTGGACTCCGTTTGATATTCTGTTTATCCGAAACACTGAAATAGGCAAAAAAACAGCAATTCTGGGCTGGGCCTCCGGTTAATAGGTTAGTCCCAAAAATAATATAAAAGTGGAAAATAAAGCCCAATATAGTCCAAAACAGTAGATAATATTGCATGGAGCAATCAAAAATTATAGATACATTGGAGACGTATCAGGCATCCCCAAACTTAATTGTTGCTCGTCCTCGAGTAGGTAAATGATAAAAAGAGAATTTTTGATGCGGAGTGCTACTTGGCATAATTTCAATGCAAATCTTCTTAATTGTGGTATGAATATTCAGATTAGAAAGATTCAAGACAAAAGTTTATATTGACATAAAAATAATAATACTTCAAGCATACTAATAAAGAAATTATGTCTTCTCAAAATAACATGGCCAAAGAAAGTTATCCCTACAAAATCATATAGTCTGGCTATGCTCTATCTTCACCACACAAAATATTTAAATCATGCACAACCCCGATGACAAGCCAAGCAATTGTTTCATACTCTAACTTTTTCAAAACTTTTTCAATCTTCATGTAGTACATGAGCGTGAGCCATGGATATAGCACTATAGGTGGAATAGAATGGTGGTTGTGGAGAAGACAAAAAGGAGAAGATAGTCTCACATCAACTAGGCGTATCAACGAGCTATGGAGATGCCCATCAATAGATATCAATGTGAGTGAGTAGGGATTGCCATGCAACGGATGCACTAGAGCTATAAGTATATGAAAGCTCAAAAAGAAACTAAGTGGGTGTGCATCCAACTTGCTTGGTCATGAAGACCTAGGGCAATTTGAGGAAGCCCATCATTGGAATATACAAGCCAAGTTCTATAATGAAAAATTCCCACTAGTATATGAAAGTGATAACATGAGAGACTCTCTACTATGAAGATCATGGTACTACTTTGAAGCACAAGTGTGGTAAAAGGATAGTAACATTGTCCCTTCTCTCTTTTTCTCTCATTTTTTTATTTATATTTTTTTGTTTGGGCCTTTTCTCTTTTTTTATGGCCTCTTTTTATTTGGACTTCTTTGGCCTCTTTTATTTATTTATTTATTTTTCGTCCGGAGTCTCATCCCCACTTATGGGGGAATCATAGTCTCCATCATTCTTTCCTCACTGGGACAATGCTCTAATAATGATGATCATCACACTTCTATTTTTCTTACAACTCAATAATTAGAACAAAATATTACTCTATATGAATGCCTCTGGCGGTGTACCGGGATATGCAATATGACAATGATGGAGTGTGTCATGATAAATGGAATGGTGGAAATTTGCATGGCAATATATCTCAGAATGGCTATGGAAATGCCATAATAGGTAGGCATGGTGGCTGTTTTGAGGAAGGTATATGGTAGGTGTATGATACCGGCGAAAAGTGTGCGGTATTAGAGAGGCTAGCAAAGGTGGAAGGGTGAGAGTGCGCATAATCCATGGACTCAGCATTAGTCATAAAGAACGCATATACTTATTGCAAAAATCTAGAAGTTATCAAAGTAAAGTATTACGCGCATGCTCCTAGGGGGATAGATTGGTAGGAAAAGACCATCGCTCGTCCCCGACTGCCACTCATAAGGAAGACAATCAATAAATAAATCATGCTCCGACTTCATCAAATAACGGTTCACCATACGTGCATGCTACGGGAATCACAAACTTTAACACAAGTATTCTTTAAATTCACAACTACTCAACTAGCATGACTTTAATATTATCACCTACATATCTCAAAACAATTATCATGCTTCAATTTTTTCTTAGTATTCAACACACTCAAAAGAAAGTTTCACAAATCTTGAATACCAATCATATTATTATTAAGCAAATTACCATGCTATTAAGAGACTCTCAAAATAATTTAAGTGAAGCATGAGAGATCAATAGTTTTTTTTAAACAAATCCACCACCGTGCTCTAAAAGATCTAAGTGAAGCACATAGAGCAAAATTATAATGCTCAAAAGATATAAGTGAAGCACATAGAGCAAAACTACATGGCTCAAAATATATAAGTGAAGCACATAGGGCAAAACTACTTAGCTCAAAAGATATAAGTGAAGCACATAGAGTATTCTATCAAATTTAATTCATGTATGGCTCTCTCAAAAGGTGTGTACAGCAAGGATGATTATGTCATAATAAGACACAAAGACACAAATAATACAAGATGCTCCAAGCAAAACACATATCATGTTGGTGAATAAAAATATAGCTCCAAGTAAATTACCGATGGAAGTGGACGAAAGAGGGGATGCCTTCCGGGGCGTCCCCAAGCTTTGAATTCTTGGTGTCCTTGGATTATCTTGGGTGTGCCATGGGCATCCCCAAGCTTAGGCTCTTGCCACTCCTTGTTCCATGATCCATCAAAATAATTCACCCAAAACTTGAAAACTTCACAACACAAAACTCAAAATAGAAAAGCCGTGAGCTCCGCTAGCGAAAGAAAACAAAAGACCACTTCAAGGTACTGTAATGAAATCATTCTTTATTTATATTGGTGTTAAACCTACTGTATTCCAACTTCTCTATGGATTATAAACTATTTTACTAGCCATAGATTCATCAAAATAAGCAAACAACACACGAAAAACAGAATCTGTCAAAAACAGAACAATCTGTAGTAATCTGTAGCTAGCGCAAGATCTGAAACCCCAAAAATTCTAAAATAAATTTCTGGACGTGAGGAATTTATCTATTAATCATCTTCAAAAAGAATTAACTAAATATCGCTCTTAAAATAAAAATGACAGCAGTTCTCGTGAGCGCTATAGTTTCTGTTTTTTACAGCAAGTTCAACAAGACTTTCCCCAAGTCTTCCCAACGGTTCTACTTGGCACAAACACTAATTAAACACAAAAAACACTACCAAAACTGAGGCTAAATAATTTATTTATTACTAAGCAGGAGCAAAAAGCAAGGAATAAAAATAAAATTGGGTTGCCTCCCAACAAGCGCTATCGTTTAACGCCCCTAGCTAGGCATAAAAGCGAGGATAGATCTAGGTATTGCCATCTTTGGTAGGCAATTCTTCGATGAGGCATCTGTTTCCCTTAGGAATTTCTTTCTTTCTAGTGATTATTAAACTTTTAGGCACAAGATCAAAAAATTCATGTGTAGCAATTGGTTCCTTAATGATATCAAAAAGATTGGGATGAATACTTATAGATTTAAGATCCGCAATTTCCTTAGATGATTCACCCTTATTTTTAGGAAGATACATAAGCTTTGCAATTTTAGTAGGAGGACTTGGAGCATTCTTTACGGAAGAAAAAGCGGTTCCCAAGTTTGTAATGATACCCTCAAGTTTATCAATTCTAGTAGAATCTAAGTTCATTCTCTCATTAACTATGGGTTCTTTTTCCTTAATATTTTCAAAGTCATTCCTACCTTAGATCCATATTGAGTAATTTGATTGTGGATCTTTTTATCTAGATTTTCAATTGATTGAATAGTAGCAACTTTATTTCCAATAATTTCAAGTCTTTGCATAACATGCTCCAAAGTTAACATGGTTCCATTAACCAAAAGTGGTGGTGAGCCAAATAAATTTAGCGTAGCATTATAAGAATCAAAAGCATGGCTACCCAAGAAGTTCCCTCCGGTAATGGTATCGAGGATATATCTATACCAAGGATTAACACCTACATAAAAATTGAGGAGAAGAACTAAGGTAGATTGCTTCCTGGTAGATCTATTTTGAGCATTGCAAATTCTATACCAAGCATCTTTTAGATTTTCTCCCTCCCTTTGTTTAAAATTTAGAACTTCACTCTCGGGAGACAACGGAGAAGATATGAGACTAGTCATGACGACAAGCAAACAAACTAGAACACAAGTAAACAAAAAAGGCAAGTGGGCAAAAGAGGCACATAGAGAGGGAGGATAGAGAGAGAGAGAGGGCGAATAAAACGACAAGGGTGAATTGGGGGGGAGAGGAAAATGAGAGGCAAATGGAAAATAATGTAATGCGAGAGATAGGGATTGTGATGGGTACTTGGTATGTTGACTTTTTGCGTAGACTCCCCGGCAACGGCGCCAGAAATCCTTCTTGCTACGTCTTGAGCTTGCGTTGGTTTTCCCAGAAGAGGAAGGGATGATGCAGCAGAGTAGCGTAAGTATTTCCCTCAATTTTTGAGAACCAAGGTATCAATCCAGTAGGAGGCCACGCTCAAGTCCCTCGTACCTGCACAAAACGATAACTACTCGCAACCAACGCGATTAGGGGGTGTCAATCCCTTCATGGTCACTTACGAGAGTGAGATATGATAGATATAATATTTTTGGTATTTTTGGTATAAAGATGCAAAGTAAAAAAGTAAAAGCAAAGTAAAAAAGCAAAGCAAGATTAAAGTGATGGAGATTGATATGATGAGAATAGACCCGGGGGCCATAGATTTCACTAGTGGCTTCTCTCAAGAGCATAAGTATTCTATGGTGGGTGAACAAATTACTGTTGAGCAATTGACAGAATTGAACATAGTTATGGTGAATATCTAGGCATGATCATGTATATAGGCATCACGTCCGTGACAAGTAGACCGAAACGATTCTGCATCTACTACTATTACTCCACTCATCGACCGCTATCCAACATGCATCTAGAGTATTAAGTTAAAAACAGAGTAACGCCTTAAGCAAGATGACATTATGTAGAGAGATAAATTCATGCAATATGAAATAAACCCCATCTTGTTATCCTCAATGGGAACGATGCAATACGTGCCTTGCTGCCCCTTCTGTCACTGGGAAAGGACACCGCAAGATCGAACCCAAAGCTAAGCACTTCTCCCATGGCAAGAACTACCAATCTAGTTGGCCAAACCAAACGGATAATTCGAAGAGACTTGCAAAGATAACCAATCATACATAAAAGAATTCAGAGAAGATTCAAATATTATTCATAGATAGACTTGATCATAAACCCACAATTCATCGGTCTCAACAAACACACCACAAAAAGAAGATTACATCGAATAGATCTCCACAAGAGAGGGGGAGAACTTTGTATTGAGATTCAAAGAGAGAGAAGAAGCCATCTAGCTACTAACTATGGACCCGAAGGTGTGAGGTAAACTACTCACACTTCATTGGAGAGGCTAGGATGATGTAGAAGCCCTCCGTGATGACGGCCCTCTTCCGGCGGAGCTCCGGAACAGGCCCCAAGATGGGATCTCGTGGATACAGAAAGTTGCGGTGGTGGAATTAGGTTTTTGGCTCCTGTTCTGATCGTTTGGGGGTACGTGTGTATATATAGGAGGAAGAAGTACGCCGGAGGAGCACCGAGGGGCCCACGAGGTAGGGGGCGCGCCCCCACCCTCGTGACCGCCTCTTTTGTTCCTTGGAGCAAGGTCCAAGTCTCCTGGATCACGTTCGGTGAGAAAATCACGTTCCCGGAGGTTTTATTCCGTTTGGACTCCGTTTGATATTCCGTTTCTTCGAAACACTGAAGTAGGCAAAAAACAACAATTCTGGGCTGGGCCTCCGGTTAATAGGTTAGTCCCAAAAATAATATAAAAGTGGAAAATAAAGCCCAATATAGTCCAAAACAGTAGATAATATAGCATGGGGCAATCAAAAATTATAGATACGTTGGAGACGTATCAATCTCCGAACTTCATCCGCAGCATAAAGGGCTTCCCAGCCACGATATCCCCGGCTTGACGTAGCTCCTCCTTCATCGCTCTCATTGCAGAGCGGGTGTCTTTGGTCGCCATCGTGGCCTTCTCCAGGTATGTCCTCTTCGCTCGATCTTCCTTTTCAAGAAGCTCGTAACGGTCAGCGGCATTCTTCAATTCCACAGCCATCCTGGCTATCTCCTCCTTGCTATGGCAGTGAGCAGCATGTTCGGCTTTCAGATCCTTAACTGCCTTTAGGGCAGCCGCATCGCTTTTCTTGGCTTGTTCTTTGGCTCGGGCAAGTTCCGCCCGAAGGTTCTCCACGGCCGCAGCTCCATCTGCATTCACACACATGTTATAGATATTGGCATCATGCTCCTCTTCCATGTGTCGCCAAAGGAATCACATACCCTGTGCCTCGTCAAGTCCCTTGTTGACAAGTACGATGTTGGCATCTGCCACATCAAGCTGCCGCTTTAGCTCGGCAAACTCATCAGTCCGGCTGGCCACCGGACCCTCTGCCACCTGCATATTAAGGCGACACGATTATTCCTGAGACTATGATCCTCTGTGCGCCGTCGTCTTCGACAGCACCCAGAGTCTCAGGGGCTACTATCTACACATGGCACATCTAAAAATGTGCTGTACTGTCAAAAATGTACATCATTTCGCGTACCTCAAAACCCGTTAGTAGACTCATAAAGGCTTCATGCAACCGGCTTTCGGCGGACAAAATCCTTTCAATCACCGTACCCATCAACGTGCAGTGCTCTTCTGAGATAGCCGCTCACTCTAGCAGATCCCTCAGTACGTCCGACCACACACCAGACGGTGCCAGGCTCTTTCGATTGTTCTCTTCAAGAGCCGGATACTGAGGACTTCGGGTGGCCATAGGATTGCCTTCTGGCCTTGCCGGATCAGGAGAAACCCTCCGCGACAACACCTCGGGGTCGCCCGCCTCATGAGGCGGTATGGTAGGGGGAGGCGTTTCGCTCTCCATCATCTCTGGAATAAGATCCCCTGAAGACGAGCTCTACTGAGAAGGGCTAAGATCCGAACTGCAAGATAAATGCTTCGGTCATTTTCCTCAGAAGTAAAGCGAGGTATTTTCATTATTAAGTACCCTTTTACTTACAGCTCGGTGGAGGGCTGATCCCCTTGAGGGCATAGTGCGGCCGGGGTAGCCCCGTGACAGGACCCTCCGACGAAGATTTCTTCCCCCGTTTGGAGACCATTGTCTCCGGGTCCTAGGAGGCGGTCCTCTTCCTTCCCTGGGGAGAGGAAGTTTCAGTCCCTCCTCCCCGGCTAACCTCCTTAGCGGAGGCGCTAGCCTCCTTGTTCCCCCTTTATCTTCTCCTAAGGGCGATTAATAAGTGATACGTCTCCAACGTATCTATAATTTTTGATTGCTCCATGCTATATTATCTACTGTTTTGGACTATATTGGGCTTTATTTTCCACTTTTATATTATTTTTGGGACTAACCTATTAACCGGAGGCCCAACCCAGAATTGCTATTTTTTTGCCTATTTCAGTGTTTCAGATAAACGGAATATCAAACGGAGTCCAAACGGAATAAAATCTTCGGGAACGTGATTTTCTCACCGAACGTGATCCAGGAGACTTGGACCCTGCTCCAAGGAACAAAAGAGGCGGTCACGAGGGTGGGGGCGCCCCCCCTAGGGTGCGCCCCCTGACTCGTGGGCCCCTCGTTGCTCCTTCGGCGTACTTCTTCCTCCTATATATACACACGTACCCCCAAACGATCAGAATAGGAGCCAAAAACCTAATTCCACCGCCGCTACTTTCTGTTTCCACGAGATCCCATCTTGGGGCCTGTTCCGGAGCTCCGCCGGAAGAGGGCCGTCATCACGGAGGGTTTCTACATCATCATAGCCTCTCCGATGAAGTGTGAGTAGTTTACCTCAGACCTTCGGGTCCATAGTTAGTAGCTACATGGCTTCTTCTCTCTCTTTGAATCTCAATACAAAGTTCTCCCCCTCTCTTGTGGAGATCTATTCGATGTAATCTTCTTTTTGCGGTGTGCTTGTTGAGACCGATGAATTGTGGGTTTATGATCAAGTCTATCTATGAATAATATTTGAATCTTCTCTGAATTCTTTTATGTATGATTGGTTATCTTTGCAAGTCTCTTCGAATTATCCGTTTGGTTTGGCCAACTAGATTGGTAGTTCTTGCCATGGGAGAAGTGCTTAGCTTTGGCTTCGATCTTGCGGTGTCCTTACCCAGTGACAGAAGGGGCAGCAAGGCACGTATTGTATCATTGCCATCGAGGATAACAAGATGGGGTTTATTTCATATTGCATGAATTTATCTCTGTACATCATGCCATCTTGCTTAAGGCGTTACTCTGTTTTTAACTTAATACTCTAGATGCATGCTAGATAGCGGTCGATGAGTGGAGTAATAGTAGTAGATGCGGAATCATTTCGATCTACTTGTTATATGCATGATCATGCCTAGATATTCTCATAACTATGCTCAATTCTGTCAATTGCTCAACAGTAATTTGTTCACCCACCGTAGAATACTTATGCTCTTGAGAGAAGCCACTAGTGAAACCTATGGCCCCCGGGTCTATTCTCATCATATCAACCTCCATCATTTTAATCTTGCTTTGCTATTTACTTTGCCTTTACTTTTTACTTTGCATCTTTATATCAAAAATACCAAAAATATTCTATCTATTAGATCTCACTCTCGTAAGTGACCGTGAAGGGATTGACAACCCCTAATCGCGTTGGTTCCGAGTAGCCATCGCTTTGTGCAGGTACGAGGGAGTTGAGTGTGGGCTCCTACTGGATTGATACCTTGGTTCTCTAAAACTGAGGGAAATACTTACGCTACTCTGCTGCATCATCCCTTCCTCTTCGGGGAAAGCCAACGCAAGCTCAAGACGTAGCAAGAAGGATTTCTGGTGCCGTTGTCGGGGAGTCTACGCAAAAAGTTAACATACCAAGTACCCATCACAATCCCTATCTCTTGCATTACATTATTTGCCATTTGCCTCTCGTTTTCCTCTCCCCCCAATTCACCCTTGCCGTTTTATTCGCCCTCTCTCTCTATCCTCCCTCTCTATTTGCCTTTTTTGCCTGCTTGCCTTTTTGTTGGCTCGTGTGTTAGATTGCTTGTTTGTCGCGATGGCTCAAGATACTACCAAATTGTGTGACTTCACCAATACCAATAATAATGATTTCCTTAGCACTCCGATTGCTCCTCTTACCGATGCTGAATCTTGTGAAATTAATACTGCTTTGTTGATTCTTGTTATGAAAGATCAATTCGCCGGCCTTCCTAGTGAAGATGCCGCTACTCATCTGAATAGCTTCATTGATTTATGTGATATGCAAAATAAAAAAGATGTCAATAATGATGTCGTTAAATTGAAGATATTTCCTTTTTCGCTTAGAGATCGTGCTAAAGCTTGGTTTTCGTCTTTGCCTAAGAATAGTATTGATTCATGGAAGAAGTGCAAATATGCTTTTATCTCTAAGTATTTTCCTCCCGCTAAGATCATCTCTCTTAGAAACGATATTATGAACTTTAAACAACTTGATCATGAACATGTTGCACAAGCTTGGGAGAGGATGAAATTAATGATACGTAATTGCCCTACTCATGGTTTGAATTTGTGGATGATTATACAAAAAAATTATGCCGGATTGAATTTTTCTTCTAGAAATCTTTTAGATTCGGCCGCGGGAGGCACTTTTATGGAAATTACTTTAGGAGATGCTACTAAACTACTAGATAATATTATGGTTAATTATTCTCAATGGCATACTGAAAGATCTTCTAATAAAAAAGTGCATGCGATAGAAGAAATTAATGTGTTGAGTGGAAAGATGGATGAACTTATGAAATTATTTGCTACTAAGAGTGTTTCTTCTGATCCTAATGATATGCCGTTGTCTACTTTGATTGAGAATAACAATGAATCTATGGATGTGAATTTTGTTGGTAGGAATAATTTTGGTAACAACGCTTATAGAGGGAATTTTAATCCTAGGCCATATCCTAGTAATCCTTCTAATAATTATTGGAATTCCTACAACAACTCTTATGGAAATTATAATAATATGCCCTCTGAATTTGAGAATAGTGTTAAAGAGTTTATGAGTTCACAAAAGAATTTTAATGCTTTGCTTGAGGAGAAATTGCTTAAAGTTGATGATTTGGCAAGAAATGTTGATAGAATTTCTCTTGAGGTTGATTCTTTAAAGCTTAGATCTATTCCTCCTAAGCATGATATCAATGAGTCTCTCAAAACCATGAGAATTTCCATTGATGAGTGCAAGGAAAGAACCGCTAGGATGCATGCTTCCAAAGATGCCTTTATTAAAGCGTGTTCTTCCAATACCTATGAAAATCAAGATGAAGATCTAAAAGTTATTGATGTGTCCCTTATTAAATCTTTATTTTGCAATATGAATCTTGATGAAACTGAATATGATCTTCCTTTACCTAGAAGGTGTTCTAAAAATTCGGAGTATTTAGATCTTAATGATGAAATTGATGAAAGTGGGATTGAAAGAAATAAAAATCTAGATGTTGCTAAACCCACTATATTGGATTTCAAGGAATTTAATTATGAAAGTTTCTCTTTAATTGATTGTATTTCCTTGTTGCAATCCGTGCTAAATTCTCCACATGCCTATAGTCAAAATAAAGCCTTCAACAAACATATTGTTGATGCCTTGATGCAATCTTATGAAGAAAAACTTGAGTTGAAAGTTTCTATCCCTAGAAAACTCTATGATGAGTGGGAACCAACTATTAAAATTAAAATTAAAGATCATGAGTTTTATTCTTTGTGTGATTTGGGTGCTAGTGTCTCTACTATTCCCAAGACTTTGTGTGTACTAGATTTCCGTAATTTTGATGATTGCTCTTTAAACTTGCATCTTGCGGATTCCACTATTAAGAAACCTATGGGAAGGATTAATGATGTTCTTATTGTTGCAAATAGGAATTATGTGCCCGTAGATTTCACTGTTCTTGATATAGATTGCAATCCTTCTTGCCCTATTATTCTTGGTAGACCTTTCCTTAGAATGGTTGGTGCGATTATTGATATGAAGGAAGGGAATATTAGATTTAAATTTCCATTAAAAAGGGCATGGAACACTTTTCTAGAAATAAAATAAAATTACCATATGAAACTATCATGAGAGCCACTTATGGATTGCCTACCAAAGATGACAATACCTAGATCTATCCTCGCTTTTATGCCTAGCTAGGGGCGTTAAACGATGTGTTGGGAGGCAACCCAATTTTATTTTTATTCCTTGCTTTTTGCTCCTGCTTAGTAATAAATAAATTATTTAGCCTCTGTTTTGCTTGTGTTTTTTTGTGTTTAATTAATGTTTGTGCCAAGTAGAACCGTTGGGAAGACTTGGGGAAAGTCTTGTTGAACTTGCTGTAAAAAACAGAAACTTTAGCGCTCACGAGAACTGCTGTAATTGTTATTTGAAGAGTGATATTTAGTTAATTATTTTTGAAGATGATTAATACATAAATTCCTCACGTCTAGCAATTTATTTTAGAATTTTTGGGGTTCCAGATCTTGCGCTAGCTACAGATTACTACAGACTGTTCTGTTTTTGACAGATTCTGTTTTTCATGTGTTGTTTGCTTATTTTGATGAATCTATGGCTAGTAAAATAGTTTATAATCCATATAGAAGTTTTAATACATTAGGTTTAACACCAATATAAATAAAGAATGAGTTAATTACAGTACCTTGAGGTGGTCTTTTGTTTTCTTTCGCTAACGAAGCTTACGAGTTTTCTATTTTGAGTTTTGTGTTGTGAAGTTTTCAAGTTTTGGGTGAATTCTTTTGATGGATCATGGAACAAGGAGTGGCAAGAGCCTAAGATGGGGTATGCCCATGGCACCCCCAAGATAATCCAAGGACACCAAAAAGTCAAAGCTTGGGGATGCCCCGGAAGGCATCCCCTCTTTCGTCCACTTCCATCGGTAATTTACTTGGAGCTATATTTTTATTCACCAACATGATATGTGTTTTGCTTGGAGCGTCTTGTGTTATTTGTGTCTTAGTATGCCACAATCATCCTTGCTTTACACACCTTTTTAGAGAGCCATACATGAATTAAAATTTGATAGAATACTCTATGTGCTTCACTTATATCTTTTGAGCTAAGTAGGTTTGCTCTATGTGCTTCACTTATACCTTTTGAGCGTTATAATTTTGCTCTATGTGCTTCACTTAGATCATTTAGAGCACGGGGGTGGATTTGTTTTAAAGAAACTATTGATCTCTAATGCTTCACTTAAATTATTTTGGGAGTCTCTTAATAGCATGGTAATTTGCTTAATAATAATATGCTTGGTATTCAAGATTTGTGAAACTTTCTTTTGAGTGTGTTGAATACTAAGAAAAGATTGAAGCATGATAATTGTTTTGAGATATGGAGGTGATAATATTAAAGTCATGCTAGTTGAGTAGTTGTGAATTTAAAGAATACTTGTGTTCAGGTTTGTGATTCTCGTAGCATGCACGTATGGTGAACCGTTATGTGATGAAGTCGGAGCATGATTTATTTATTGATTGTCTTCCTTATGAGTGGCGGTCGGGGACGAGCGATGGTCTTTTCCTACCAATCTATCCCCCTAGGAGCATGCGTGTAATACTTTGCTTTGGTAACTTCTAAATGTTTGCAATAAGTATATGAGTTCTTTATGACTAATGTTGAGTCCATGGATTATACGCACTCTCACCCTTCCACCTTTGCTAGCCTCTCTAATACCGCGCACCTTTCGCTGGTATCATACACCTACCATATACCTTCCTCAAAACAGCCATCATACCTACCTATTATGGCATTTCCATAGCCATTCCGAGATATATTGCCATGCAACTTCCCACCATCCAGTTCATCATGACACATCCATCATTCTCATATTGCATATCCGGGTACACCGCCGGATGCATTCACATAGAGTCATATTTTGTTCTAAGTATCAAGTTGTAATTGTTGAGTTATAAGAAAAATAAAAGTGTGATGATCATCATTATTAGAGCATTGTCCCAGTGAGGAAAGAATGATGGAGACTAGATTCCCCTATTAGTCGGGATGAGACTCCGGACGAAAAAAAGAGAGGCCAAAGAAGCCCAAATAAAAAGAGGCCATAAAAAAGAGAAAATGCCCAAACAAAAAATATATAAATAAAAAAATGAGAAAAAAGAGAGAAGGGACAATGTTACTATCCTTTTACCACACTTGTGCTTCAAAGTAGCATCATGATCTTCATAGTAGAGAGTCTCTCATGTTATCACTTTCATATACTAGTGGGAATTTTTCATTATAGAACTTGGCTTGTATATTCCAATGATGGGCTTCCTCAAATTGCCCTAGGTCTTCATGACCAAGCAAGTTGGATGCACACCCACTTAGTTTCTTTTTGAGCTTTCATATACTTATAGCTCTAGTGCATCCGTTGCATGGCAATCCCTACTCACTCACATTGATATCCATTGATGGGCATCTCCATAGCCCGTTGATACGCCTAGTTGATGTGAGACTATCTTCCCCTCCTTTTTGTTTTCTCCACAACCACCATTCTATTCCACATATAGTGCTATTTCCATGGCTCACGCTCATGTATTGCGTGAAGATTGAAAAAGTTTTGAAAAAGTTAGAGTATGAAACAATTGCTTGGCTTGTCATCGGGGTTGTGCATGATTTAAATATTTTGTGTGGTGAAGATGGAGCATAGCCAGACTATATGATTTTGTAGGGATAACTTTCTTTGGCCATGTTATTTTGAGAAGACATAATTGCTTTGTTAGTATGCTTGAAGTATTATTATTTTTTATGTCAATATAAACTTTTGTCTTGAATCTTTCTAATCTGAATATTCATACCACAATTAAGAAGATTTGCATTGAAATTATGCCAAGTAGCACTCCGCATCAAAAATTCTCTTTTTATCATTTACCTACTCGAGGACGAGCAGGAATTAAGCTTGGGGATGCCTGATACATCTCCAACGTATCTATAATTTTTGATTGCTCCATGCTATATTATCTACTGTTTTGGACTATATTGGGCTTTATTTTCCACTTTTATATTATTTTTGGGACTAACCTATTAACCGGAGGCCCAGCCCAGAATTGCTGTTTTTTGCCTATTTCAGTGTTTCGGATAAACGGAATATCAAACGGAGTCAAAACGGAATAAAATCTTCGGGAACGTGATTTTCTCACCGAACGTGATCCAGGAGAATTGGAACCTGCTCCAAGGAACAAAAGAGGCGGTCACGAGGGTGGGGGGCGCCCCCCTAGGGCGCGCCCCCTGCCTCGTGGGCCCCTCGGTGCTCCTCCGGCATACTTCTTCCTCCTATATATACACACGTACCCCCAAACGATCAGAACAGGAGCCAAAAACCTAATTCCACTGCCGCAACTTTCTGTATCCACGACATCCCATCTTGGGGCCTGTTCCGGAGCTCCACCGGAAGAGGGCCGTCATCACGGAGGGCTTCTACATCATCCTAGCCTCTCCGATGAAGTGTGAGTAGTGTACCTCAGACCTTCGGGTCCATTGTTTGTAGCTAGATGGCTTCTTCTCTCTCTTTGAATCTCAATACAAAGTTCTCCCCCTCTCTTGTGGAGATCTATTCGATGTAATGTTCTTTTTGTGGTGTGTTTGTTGAGACCGATGAATTGTGGGTTTATGATCAAGTCTATCTATGAATAATATTTGAATCTTCTCTGAATTCTTTTATGCATGATTGGTTATCTTTGCAAATCTCTTCGAAATATCCGTTTGGTTTGGCCAACTAGATTGGTAGTTCTTGCCATGGGAGAAGTGCTTAGCTTTGGGTTCGATCTTGCGGTGTCCTTACCCAGTGACAGAAGGGGCAGCAAGGCACGTATTGTATCGTTGCCATCGAGGATAACAAGATGGGGTTTATTTCATATTGCATGAATTTATCTCTCTACATCATGTCATCTTGCTTAAGGCGTTACTCTGTTTTTAACTTAATACTCTAGATGCATGCTGGATAGCGGTCGATGAGTGGAGTAATAGTAGTAGATGTAGAATCGTTTTGATCTAATTATTATGGACGTGATGCCTATATGCATGATCATGCCTAGATATTCTCATAACTATGCTCAATTCTGTCAATTGCTCAACAGTAATTTGTTCACCCACCGTAGAATACTTATGCTCTCGAGAGAAGTGCTACGTCTTGAGCTTGCGTTGGTTTTCCCCGAAGAGGAAGGGATGATGCAGCAGAGTAGCGTAAGTATTTCCCTCAGTTTTTGAGAACCAAGGTATCAATCCAGTAGGAGCCCACGCTCAAGTCCCTCGTACCTGCACAAAGCAATAGCTACTCGCAACCAACGCGATTAGGGGTTGTCAAGCCCTTCACAGTCACTTACGAGAGTGAGATCTAATAGATAGAATATTTTTGGTATTTTTGATATAAAGATGCAAAGTAAAAAGTAAAGGCAAAGTAAATAGCAAAACAATATAAAAGTGATGGAGATTGATATGATGAGAATAGACCCGGGGGCCATAGGTTTCACTAGTGGCTTCTCTCAAGAGCGTAAGTGTTCTACGGTGGGTGAACAAATTAGTGTTGAGCAATTGATAGAATTGAGCATAATTATGAGAATATCTAGGCATGATCATGTATATAGGCATCACGTCCGTGACAAGTAGATCGAAACGATTCTGTATCTACTACTATTACTCCACTCATCGACCACTATCCAGCATGCATCTAGAGTATTAAGTTAAAAACAGAGTAACGCCTTAAGCAAGATGACATGATGTAGAGAGATAAATTCATGCAATATGAAATAAACCCCATCTTGTTATCCTCGATGGCAACGATACAATACGTTCCTTGCTGCCCCTTCTATCACTGGGTAAGGACACCGCAAGATCGAACCCAAAGCTAAGCACTTCTCCCATGGCAAGAACTACCAATCTAGTTGGCCAAACCAAACGGATAATTCGAAGAGACTTGCAAAGATAACCAATCATGCATAAAAGAATTCAGAGAAGATCCAAATATTATTCATAGATAGACTTGATCATAAACCCACAATTCATCGGTCTCAACAAACACACCACAAAAAGAAGATTACATCGAATAGATCTCCACAAGAGAGGGGGAGAACTTTGTATTGAGATTCAAAGAGAGAGAAGAAGCCATCTAGCTACAAACAATGGACCCGAAGGTCTGAGGTACACTACTCACACTTCATCGGAGAGGCTAGGATGATGTAGAAGCCCTCCGTGATGACGGCCCTCTTCCGGTGGAGCTCCGGAACAGGCCCCAAGATGGGATGTCGTGGATACAGAAAGTTGCGGCGGTGGAATTAGGTTTTTGGCTCCTGTTCTGATCGTTTGGGGGTACGTGTGTATATATAGGAGGAAGAAGTACGCCGGAGGAGCACCGAGGGGCCCACGAGGCAGGGGGGCGCGCCCTAGGGGGGGCGCCCCCCACCCTTATGACCGCCTCTTTTGTTCCTTGGAGCAGGGTCCAAGTCTCCTCGATCACGTTCGGTGAGAAAATCACGTTCCCGAAGGTTTTATTCCATTTGGACTCCGTTTGATATTCTGTTTATCCGAAACACTGAAATAGGCAAAAAAAAACAGCAATTCTGGGCTGGGCCTCCGGTTAATATGTTAGTCCCAAAAATAATATAAAAGTGGAAAATAAAGCCCAATATAGTCCAAAATAGTAGATAATATAGCATGAAGCAATCAAAAATTATAGATACGTTAGAGACATATCAGGCATCCCCAAGCTTAATTCCTACTCATCCTCAAGTAGGTAAATGATAAAAAGAGAATTTTTGATGCGGAGTGCTACTTGGCATAATTTCAATGCAAATCTTCTTAATTGTGGTATGAATATTCAGATTAGAAAGATTGAATACAAAAGTTTATATTGAGATATAAAATAATAATACTTCAAGCATACTAAAAAAAGCAATTATGTCTTCTCAAAAGAACATGGCCAAAGAAAGTTATCCCTAGAAAATCATATAGTCTGGCTATGCTCCATCTTCCCCACACAAAGTATTTAAATCATGCACAACCCCGATGACAAGCCAAGCAATTGTTTCATACTCTAACTTTTTCAAAACTTTTTCAATCTTCACGCAATACATGAGCGTGAGCCATGGATATAGCACTATAGGTGGAATAGAATGGTGGTTGTGGAGAAGACAAAAAGGAGAAGATAGTCTCACATCAACTAGGCGTATCAACCGGCTATGGAGATGCCCATCAATAGATATCAATGTGAGTGAGTAGGGATTGCCATGCAACGGATGCACTAAAGCTATAAATGTATGAAAGTGTTGGGAACGTAGCAGAATTTTAAAATTTTCTACGCATCACCAAGATCAATCTATGGAGTCATCTAGCAACGAGGGAGAGAGGAGTGCATCTACATACCCTTGTAGATCACGAGCGGAAGCGTTCAAGAGAACGGGGTTGATGGAGTCGTACTCGACGTGATTCAAATCACCGATGACCTAGTGCCGAACGGACTGCACCTCCGCGTTCAACACACGTACGGTTGGGAGACGTCTCCTCCTTCTTGATCCAGCAAGGGGGAAGGAGAGGTTGATGAAGATCCAGCAGCACGACGGCGTGGTGGTGGAAGCAACGATGATCTCGGCAGGGCTTCGCCAAGCGCTCGGAGACGGAGGAGTGTCACGGGAGGGAGAGGGAGAGGCCAGGAGCTTCGGTGCGCAGCCCTCCCTCCCCCCCACTATATATAGGGTGCCTAGGGGGGCGCCGGCCCTAGGAGATCCAATCTCCTAGGGGGGCGGCGGCCAAGGGGGTGCCTTGCCCCCCAAGGCAAGGATGGCGCCCCCACCCCTAGGGTTTCTAACCCTAGGCGCAGGGGGAGGCCCAAGGGGGGGCACACCAGCCCACTAGGGGCTGGTTCCCCTCCCACTTCAGCCCATGGGGCCCTCCGGGATAGGTGGCCCCACCCGGTGGACCCCCGGGACCCTTCCGGTGGTCCCGATACAATACCGGTGACCCCGAAACCTTCCCGATGGCCGAAACTGGACTTCCTATATATAAATCTTTACCTCCGGACCATTTCGGAACTCCTCGTGATGTCCGGGATCTCATCCGGGACTCCGAACAACTTTTGGGTTACCTTGTGCTAATATCTCTACAACCCTAGCGTCACCGAACCTTAAGTGTGTAGACCCTACGGGTTCGGGAGACATGCAGACATGACCGAGAAGCCTCTCCGATCAATAACCAACAGCAGGATTTGGATACCCATGTTGGCTCCCACATGCTCCACGATGATCTCATCGAATGAACCACTATGTCGAGGATTCAATCAATCCGTATACAATTCCCTTTGTCAACCGGTACGTTACTTGCCCGAGACTCGATCGTCGATATCCCAATACCTTGTTCAGTCTCGTTACCGGTAAGTCACTTTACTCGTACCGTAATGCATGATCCCGTGATCAACCACTTGGTCACATTGAGCTCATTATGATGATGCATTACTGAGTGGGCCCAGAGATACCTCTCCGTCATACAGAGTGACAAATCCCAGTCTCGATTCGTGCCAACCCAACAGACACTTTCGGAGATACCTGTAATGTACCTTTATAGTCACCTAGTTACATTGTGACGTTTGGCACACCCAAGGCACTCCTACGGTATCCGGGAGTTGCACAATCTCATGGTCTAAGGAAATGATACTTGACATTCAGAAAAGCTACAGCAAACGAACTACACGATCTTTGAGCTAAGCTTAGGATTGGGTCTTGTCCATCACATCATTCTCCTAATGATGTGATCCCGTTATCAATGACATCTAATGTCCATAGTCAGGAAACCATGACTATCCTTTGATCAACGAGCTAGTCAGCTAGAGGCTCACTAGGGACATGTTGTGGTCTATGTATTCACACATGTATTACGATTTCCGAATAACACAATTATAGCATGAACAATAGACAATTATCATGAACAAAGAAATATAATAATAACCATTTTATTATTGCCTCTAGGGCATATTTCCAACAGTCTCCCACTTGCACTAGAGTCAATATTCTAGTTACATTGTGATGAATCGAACACCCATGCAGTTCTGGTGTTGATCATGTTTTGCTCTAGGGAGAGGTTTAGTCAACGGATCTGCTACATTCAGGTCCGTATGTACTTTACAAATCTCTATGTCTCCATTTTGAACACTTTCACGAATGGAGTTGAAGCGACGCTTGATATGCCTGGTCTTCCTGTGAAACTTGGGCTCCTTGGCAAGGGCAATAGCTCCAGTGTTGTCACAGAAGAGAGTCATTGGGCCCGACGCATTGGGTATGACTCCTAGGTCGGTAATGAACTCCTTCACCCAGACTGCTTCTTGTGCTGCCTCCGAGGCTGCCATGTACTCCGCTTCACATGTAGATCTCGCCACAACGCTTTGCTTGCAACTGCACCAGCTTACTGCCCCACCATTCAAAATATACACGTATCCGGTTTGTGACTTAGAGTCATCCAGATCTGTGTCGAAGCTAGCATCGACGTAACCCTTTACGACGAGCTCTTCGTCACCTCCATAAACGATAAAAATTTCCTTAGTCCTTTTCAGGTACTTCAGGATATTCTTGACCGATGTCCAGTGTTCCATGCCGGGATTACTTTGGTACCTTCCTACCAAACTTATGGCAAGGTTTACATCAGGTCTGGTACACAGCATAGCATACATGATAGACCCTATGGCCGAGGCATAGGGGACGACACTCATCTTTTCTCTATCTTCTGCCGTGGTCGGGCATTGAGCCGTGCTCAATCTCGTACCTTGCAATACAGGCAAGAACCCCTTCTTTGACTGATCCATTTTGAACTTCTTCAATATCTTGTCAAGGTACGTACTCTGTGAAAGACCAATGAGGCGTCTCGATCTATCTCTATAGATCTTGATGCCTAATATATAAGCATCTTCTCCAAGGTCCTTCATTGAAAAACACTTGTTCAAGTAGGCCTTTATGCTTTCCAAGAATTCTATATCTTTCCATCAACAGTATGTCATCCACATACAATATGAGAAATGCTACAGAGCTCCCACTCACTTTCTTGTAAATGCAGGCTTCTCCATAAGTCTGCATAAACCCAAACGCTTTGATCATCTCATCAAAGCGAATGTTCCAACTCCGAGATGCTTGCACCAGCCCATAAATCGAGCGTTGGAGCTTGCACACCTTGTCAGCATTCTTAGGATCGACAAAACCTTCCGGCTGCATCATATGCAATTCTTCCTTAAGGAAACCATTAAGGAATGCCGTTTTGACGTCCATTTGCCATATCTCATAATCATAGAATGCGGCAATTGCTAACATGATTTGGACGGACTTCAGCTTTGCTACGGGTGAGAAAGTCTCATCGTAGTCAACCCCTTGAACTTGTCGATAACCCTTAGCGACAAGCCGAGCTTTATAGATGGTCACATTACCATCCGCGTCTATCTTCTTCTTAAAGATCCATTTATTTTCTATGGCTCGCTGATCAACGGGCAAGTCAGTCAAAGTCCATACTTCGTTTTCATACATGGATCCTATCTCGGTTTCATGGCTTCTAGCCATTTGTCGGAATCCGGGCCCGCCATTGCTTCTTAATAGTTCGAAGGTTCACCGTTGTCTAACAACATGATTTCCAAGACAGGGTTGCCGTACCACTCTGGTGCGGAACGTGTCCTTGTGGACCTACGAAGTTCAGTAGCAACTTGATCTGAAGTTTCATGATCATCATCAACTTCCTCTCTAGTCGGTGCAGGCACCTCAGGAACATTTTCTTGAGCTGCGCCACTTACTGGTTCAAGAGGTAATACTTCATCAAGTTCTACCTTCCTCCCACTTATTTCTTTCGAGAGAAACTCTTTTTCTAGAAAGGACCCATTCCTGGCAACAAAGATCTTGCCTTCAGATCTGAGGTAGAAGGTATACCCAACAGTTTCTTTAGGGTATCCTATGAAGACGCATTTTTCCGACTTGGGTTCGAGCTTTTCAGGTTGAAGTTTCTTGACATAAGCATCGCATCCCCAAACTTTTAGAAACGACAACTTAGGTTTCTTCCCAAACAATAATTCATACGGTGTCGTCTCAATGGATTTCGACGGAGCCCTATTTAAAGTGAATGCGGCAGTCTCTAAAGCATAGCCCCAAAATGATAGTGGTAAATCGGTAAGAGACATCATAGATCGCACCATATCTAATAGAGTGCGATTACGATGTTCGGACACACCATTACGCTGAGGTGTTCCAGGCGGCGTGAGTTGTGAAACTATTCCACATTTTCTTAAGTGTGTGCCAAATTCGTGACTCAAGTATTCTCCCCCATGATCTGATCGCAAGAACTTGACTTTCCTGTCACGTTGATTCTCAACCTCACTCTGAAATTCCTTGAACTTTTCAAAGGTCTCAGACTTGTGTTTCATTAAGTAGACATACCCATATCTACTCAAGTCACCAGTGAGGGTGAGAACATAACGATAGCCACCACGAGCCTCAACACTCATTGGACCTCACACATCAGTATGTATGATTTCCAATAAGTTGGTTGCTCGCTCCATTGTTCCTAAGAACGGAGTCTTGGTCATTTTACCCATGAGGCATGGTTCGCACGTGTCAAATGATTCGTAATCAAGAGACTCTAAAAGTCCATCTGCATGGAGCTTCTTCATGCGTTTGACACCTATGTGACCAAGGCGGCAGTGCCACAAGTATGTGGGACTATCATTATCAACCTTACATCTTTTGGTATTCACACTATGAATATGTGTAGCATTACGCTCGAGATTCATTAAGAATAAACCATTCACCATCGGAGCATGACCATAAAACATATCTCTCATATAAATAGAACAACCATTATTCTCGGATTTAAATGAGTATCCATCTCGTATTAAACGAGATCCTGATACAATGTTCATGCTCAAAGCTGGCACTAAATAACAATTATTGAGGTTTAAAACTAATCCCGTAGGTAAATGTAGATGTAGCGTGCCGACGGCGATCACATTGACCTTGGAACCATTCCTGACGCGCATCGTCACCTCGTCCTTCGCCAGTCTTCGTTTATTCCGCAGCTCCTGCTTTGAGTTACAAATGTGAGCAACCGCACAGGTATCAAATACCCAGGAGCTACTACGAGTACTGGTAAGGTACACATCAATTACATGTATATCACATATACCTTTCGTGATGCCGGCCTTCTTGTCCGCTAAGTATTTGGGGCAGTTCCGCTTCCAGTGACCACTTCCCTTGCAATAAAAGCACTCAGTCTCGGGCTTGGGTCCATTCTTTGGCTTCTTCCCGGCAGCTTGCTTACCGGGCACGGCAACTCCCTTGCCATCCTTCTTGAAGTTCTTCTTACCCTTGCCTTTCTTGAACTTAGTGGTTTTATTCACCATCAACACTTGATGTTCCTTTTTGACTTCTACCTCTGCTGATTTCAGCATTGCAAATACTTCAGGAATGGTCTTTTCCATCCCCTGCATATTGAAGTTCATCACAAAGCTCTTGTAGCTCGGTGGAAGCGACTGAAGGATTCTGTCAATGACCGCGTCATCCGGGAGATTAACTCCCAGCTAAGTCAAGCGGTTATGCAACCCAGACATTTTGAGTATGTGCTCACTGACAGAACTATTTTCCTCCATCTTACAGCTGAAGAACTTGCCGAAGACTTCATATCTCTCGACCCGGGCATGAGCTTGAAAAACCATTTTCAGATCTTCGAACATCTCATATGCTCCGTCTCTCTCAAAACGCTTTTGGAGCCCGGTTCTAAGCTATAAAGCATGCCGCACTGAACGAGGGAGTAATCATCAGCACGTGTCTACCAAGCGTTCATAACGTCTTGGTTCTGTGGGACCGGTGCGTCACCTAGCGGTGCTTCTAGGACATAATCTTTCTTGGCAGCTATGAGGATGATCCTCAGGTTCTGGACCCAGTCCGTATAGTTGTTGCCATCGTCTTTCAGCTTGGTTTTCTCTAGGAACGCGTTGAAGTTGAGGACAACGTGGGCCATTTGATCTACAAAACATATTGTAAAGATTTTAGACTAAGTTCATGATAATTAAGTTCATCTAATCAAATTATTAAATGAACTCCCACTCAGATAGACATCCCTCCAGTCATCTAAGTATAACATGATCCGAGTTAACTAGGCCGTGTCCGATCATCACGTGAGACGGACTAGCCAACATCAGCGAACATCTTCATGTTGATCGTATCTTCTATACGACTCATGCTCGACCTTTCGGTCTTCTGTGTTCCGAGGCCATGTCTGTACATGCTAGGCTCGTCAAGTCAACCTAAGTGTATTGCGTGTGTAAATCTGGCTTACACCCGTTGTATTCGAACGTTAGAATCTATCACACCCGATCATCACGTGGTGCTTCAAAACAACGATCCTTCACAATGGTGCACAGTTAGAGGGAACACTTTCTTGAAATTATTACGAGGGATCATCTTATTTAACCTACCGTCGTTCTAAGCAAATAAGATGTAAAACATGATAAACATCACACGCAATCAAATAGTGACATGATATGGCCAATATCATTTGCTCCTTTGATCTCCATCTTTGGGGCTCCATGATCATCGTTGTCATCGGCATGACACCATGATCTCCATCATCATGATCTCCATCATCGTGTCTTCTTGAAGTTGTCACGTCAACTATTACTTCTACTACTATGGCTAATGGTTTAGCAATAAAGTAAAGTAATTACATGACGTTTATGTTGACACGCAGGTCATAAATAAATTAAGACAACTCCTATGGCTCCTGCCAGTTGTCATACTCATCGACATGCAAGTCGTGATTCCTATTACAAGAACATGATCAATCTCATACATCACATATATCATTCATCATTCATCACAACCTTTGGCCATATCACATCACAAAACACTTGCTGCAAAAACAAGTTAGACGTCCTCTAATTGTTGTTGCAAGTTTTTACGTGGCTTCTATAGGTTTCTAGCAAGAACTTTCCAACCTACGCCAAAACCACAACGTGAATTGCCAATTTCTATTTATCCTTCATAAGGACCCTATTCATTGAATCCGATCCGACTAAAGTGGGAGAGACAGACACCCGCCAGCCACCTTATGCAACTAGTGCATGTCAGTCGGTGGAACTGGTCTCACGTAAGCGTATGTGTAAGGTTGGTCCGGGCCGCTTCATCCCACGATGCCGCCGAATCAAGATAAGACTAGTAACGGCAAGCAAATTGACAATATCGACGCCCACAACTACTTTGTGTTCTACTCGTGCACAGTAACTACGCATAGACCTAGCTCATGATGCCACTGTTGGGGAACGTAGCAGAATTTTAAAATTTTCTACGCATCACCAAGATCAATCTATGGAGTCATCTAGCAACGAGGGAGAGAGGAGTGCATCTACATACCCTTGTAGATCACAAGCGGAAGCATTCAAGAGAACGGGGTTGATGGAGTCGTACTCGACGTGATTCAAATCATCGATGACCTAGTGCCGAACGAACGACACCTCCGCGTTCAACACACGTACGGTTGGGAGACGTCTCCTCCTTCTTGATCCAGCAAGGGGGAAGGATAGGTTGATGAAGATCCAGCAGCACAACGGCGTGGTGGTGGAAGCAACGGTGATCTCGGTAGGGCTTCGCCAAGCGCTGGGAGACGGAGGAGTGTCACGGGAGGGAGAGGGAGAGGCCAGGAGCTTCGATGCACAGCCCTCCCTCCCCCCACTATATATAGGGTGCCTAGTGGGGGCACCGGCCATAGGAGATCCAATCTCCTAGGGGGGGGGGGGGCGGCCAAGGGGGTGCCTTGCCCCCCAAGGCAAGGGTGGCGCCCCCACCCCTAGGGTTTCTAACCCTAGGCGCAGGGGGAGGCCCAAGGGGGGGCGCACCAGCCCACTAGGGGCTGGTTCCCCTCCCACTTCAGCCCATGGGGCCCTCCGGGATAGGTGGCCCCACCCGGTGGACCCCCTGGACCCTTTCGGTGGTCCCGGTACAGTACCGGTGACCCCGAAACCTTCACGATGGCCGAAATTGGACTTCATATATATAAATCTTTACCTCCGGACCATTCCGGAACTCCTCGTAACGTCCGGGATCTCATCCGGGACTCCGAACAACTTTCGGGTTACCATGTGCTAATATCTCTACAACCCTAGCGTCACCGAACCTTAAGTGTGTAGACCCTACGGGTTCGGGAGACATGCAGACATGACCGAGAAGCCTCTCCGGTCAATAACCAACATCGGGATTTGGATACCCATGTTGGCTCCCACATGCTCCACGATGATCTTATCGGAAGAACCACGATTTCGAGGATTCAATCAATCCGTATACAATTCCCTTTGTCAATCGGTACGTTACTTGCCCGAGACTCGATCGTCGGTATCCCAATACCTTGTTCAGTCTCGTTACCGGCAAGTCACTTTACTCGTACCGTAATGCATGATCCCGTGATCAACCACTTGATCACATTGAGCTCATTATGATGATGCATTACCGAGTGGGCCCAGAGATACCTCTCCGTCATACTGAGTGACAAATCCCAGTCTCGATTCGTGCCAACCCAACAGACACTTTCGGAGATACCTGTAATGTACCTTTATAGTCACACAGTTACATTGTGACGTTTGACACACCCAAGGCACTCCTACGGTATCCGGGAGTTACTAGCCATAGATTCATCAAAATAAGCAAACAACACACAAAAAACAGAATCTGTCAAAAACAGAACAGTCTGTAGTAATCTGTAGCTAGCGCAAGATCTGGAACCCCAAAAATTCTAAAATAAATTTCTGGACGTGAGGAATTTATCTATTAATCATATGCAAAAATAATTAACTAAATAACACTCTTCAAATAAAAATGACAGCAGTTCTCGTGAGTGCTAAAGTTTCTATTTTTTATAGCAAGTTCAACAAGACTTTCCCCAAGTCTTCTCAACGGTTCTACTTGGCACAAACACTAATTAAACACAAAAAAACAACCAAAACAGAGGCTAAATAATTTATTTATTACTAAACAGGAGCAAAAAGCAAGGAATAAAAATAAAATTGGGTTGCCTCCCAACAAGCGCCATCGTTTAACGCCCCTAACTAGGCATAACAAGCAAGGATAGATCTAGGTATTGCCATCTTTGGTAGGCAATTCTTCAATTAGGCATCTACCATGTTTAGGAATTTATTTCTTTTTATTAATTATCAAACTTTTGGGCACAAGATCGAAAAATTCATTTGTAATAAATGGTTCTTTAATGATAGCAAAAAGATTGGGATGAATACTTATAGATTTAAGATCAACAGTTTCCTTACTAGAGGATTCACCCTTATTTTTAGGAACATACATGAGCTTGGCAATTTTAGTAGGAGGACTAGGAGTACTCTTTACGGAAGAAAAAGCGGTTCCCAAATTTGTAATGATACCCTCAAGTTTATCAATTCTAGTAGAATCTAAGTTCATCTTCTCATTAACTATGGGTTCCTTTTCCTTAATATTTTTCAAAGTCATTCCTACCTTAGATCCATATTGAATGATTTGATTATGGATCTTTTTATCTAGATTTTCAATTGATTCAATAGTAGCAACTTTATTTTCAATAATTTCAAGTCTTTGCATAACATGCTCCAAAGTGAACATGGTTCCATTAACCAAAAGAGGTGGTGAGCCAAATAAATCTAACATAGCATTATAAGAATCAAAAGTATGGCTACTCAAGAAGTTCCCTCCGGTAATGGTATCGAGGATATATCTATTCCAAGGATTAATACCTACATAAAAATTGCGGAGAAGAACTAAGGTAGATTGTTTCCTGGTAGATCTATTTTGAGCATTGCAAATTCTATACCAAGCATCTTTTAGATTTTCTCCCTCCCTTTGTTTAAAATTTAGAACTTCACTCTCGGGAGACAATGGAGAAGATATGAGACTAGCCATGACGACAAGCAATCAAAATAGCACACGAGCAAACAAAAAGGCAAATAGAGAGGGAGGATAGAGAGAGAGGGCGAATAAATCGGCAAGGGTGAATTGGGGGGAGAGGAAAACGAGAGGCAAATGGCAAATAATGTAATGCGAGAGATAGGTATTCTGATGGGTACTTGGTATGTTGACTTTTTGCGTAGACTCCCCGGCAATGGCGCCAGAAATCTGTCTTGCTACGTCTTGAGCTTGCGTTGGTTTTCCCCAAAGAGGAAGGGATGATGCAGCAGAGTAGCGTAAGTATTTCCCTCAGTTTTTGAGAACCAAGGTATCAATCCAGTAGGAGCCCACGCTCAAGTCCCTCGTACATGCACAAAGCGATAGCTACTCACAACCAACGCGATTAGGGGTTGTCAAGCCCTTCACGGTCACTTACGAGAGTGAGATCTGATAGATAGAATATTTTTGGTATTTTTGATATAAAGATGCAAAGTAAAAAGTAAAAGAAAAGTAAATAGAAAAACAATATAAAAGTGATGGAGATTTATATGATGAGAATAGACCCGGGGGCCATAGGTTTCACTAGTGGCTTCTCTCAAGAGCATAAGTATTCTACGGTGGGTGAACAAATTACTGTTGAGCAATTGATAGAATTGAGCATAATTACGAGAATATCTAGGCATGATCATGTATATAGGCATCACGTCCATGACAAGTAGATCAAAACGATTCTGCATCTACTACTATTACTCCACTCATCGACCGCTATCCAGCAAGCATCTAGAGTATTAAGTTAAAAACAGAGTAACGCCTTAAGTAAGATGACATGATGCAGAGAGATAAATTCATGCAATATGAAATAAACCCCACCTTGTTATCCTCGATGGCAACGATACGATACGTGCCTTGCTGCCCCTTCTGTCACTAGGAAAGGACACCGCAAGATCGAACCCAAAGCTAAGCACTTCTCCCATGGCAAGAACTACCAATCTAGTTGGCCAAACCAAATGGATAATTCGAAGAGACTTGCAAAGATAACCAATCATGCATAAAACAAATTCAGAGAAGATTCAAATATTATTCATAGATAGACTTGATCATAAACCCACAATTCATCGGTCTCAACAAACACACCGCAAAAAGAAGATTACATCGAATAGATCTCCACAAGAGAGGGGGAGAACTTTGTATTGAGATTCAAAGAGAGAGAAGAAGCCATCTAGCTACTAATTATGGACCCGAAGGTCTGAGGTAAACTACTCACACTTCATCGGAGGGGCTAGGATGATGTAGAAGCCCTCCGTGATGATGGCCCTCTTCCGGCGGAGCTCCGGAACAGGCCCCAAGACGGGATCTTGTGGATATAGGAAGTTGCGGCGGTGGAATTAGGTTTTTGGCTCCTGTTCTGATTGTTTGGGGGTACGTGTGTATATATAGGAGGAAGGAGTACGTTGGTGGAGCACCGAGGGGCCCACGAGGCAGGGGGCGCGCCCTAGGGGGGCGCCCCTACCCTCGTGACCACCTCTTTGATCCCTTGCAGTAGGGTCCAAGTCTCCTGGATCACGTTCGGTGAGAAAATCACGTTTCCGAAGATTTTATTCCATTTGGACTCGTTTGATATTTTGTTTATCCGAAACACTGAAATAGGCAAAAAACAGCAATTCTGGGTTGGGCCTCCGGTTAATAGGTTAGTCCCAAAAATAATATAAAAGTGGAAAATAAAGCCCAATATAGTCCAAAACGGTAGATAATATAGCATGGAGCAATCAAAAATTATAGATACGTTGGAGACGTATCAAGAAGCCACTAGTGAAACCTATGGCCCCTGGGTCTATTCTCATCATATCAACCTCCATCACTTTAATCTTGCTTTGCTTTTACTTTGCTTTTACTTTTTACTTTGCATCTTTATACCAAAAATATTATATCTATCAGATCTCACTCTCGTAAGTGACCGTGAAGGGATTGACAACCCCTAATCGCGTTGGTTGCGAGTAGCTATCGCTTTGTGCAGGTACGAGGGACTTGAGTGTGGGCTCCTACTGGATTGATACCTTGGTTCTCAAAAACTGAGGGAAATACTTACGCTACTCTGCTGCATCATCCCTTCCTCTTCGGGGAAAACCAACGCAAGCTCAAGACGTAGCAATAAGGCGTGATCTCCAGCATCCTGGTTAGCACGGGATTTGGTGAGATCTCAGGGAGGGGGCCGGACATCTGATCAACTTTGCCTTCGCTATCCAATCCTGGTCAAAGAGCGGCTTTTTTAGGGCGACGTTGTGATAAATAAATGGACAGTGTGTTCGGATGCGGGGCTACTTACTTGGGTATCCGGGCGATTGCAGCTCAGACCTGCATCCTCAGTGATGTCCGGACACATTATTTGTGGTCCGAAGAACAATTTGTACATCTCCTCGGGCGTCATGCCGAGGAAGTGTTGGATAGCTCGCGGTCCCTCTGGGTTGAACTCCCACATGCGCAGGGACGACGTTTGCAAGGCTGGACTCGAAGAACTAGCATAACTTGCACTACCATAACCAGACTGAAATCTCTCTCAAAGAGATCTCGGATACGGCTTTGCAGTATTGGCACGTTCCTGGCTGGACCCCAGCTCAGCCCCTGCTGATCCATGACATCTGTTGTGGTGGGGGGCCTGAGCGAAAGGTGGGGACGGCTACCCACTTGGCACTTCGGGGAGCTATGATGTAGAACCACTCCCGCTGCCACAATCCGGACACCTCTGGGAAGCTACCCTCAGGCCATGGAGCGTCAGCGATTTTGCTTATTGAAGCGCCTCCGCATGCTGTGTGCTGCCCCTCGATCATCTTCGGCTTCACATCGAAGGTCTTGAGCCACAAGCCGAACTGATGGGTAATGCGGAGGAAGGCCTCACATATGACAATAAATGACAAAATGTGAAGAAGGGAATCCGGGGCCAGATCATGAAAATCTAGCCCATAATAGAACATAAGACCCCTAACAAAGGGATCCAGAGCGAGACCTAGTCCTCGGAGGAAGTGGGAGACGAACACGACGCTCTCATTGGGTTCGGGAGTAGGGACGATTGCCCTCGGGCAGGCAGCCGATGCGAAATTTCGGCGGTCAGATATCTGGCCTCTCTCAACTTCTTGATGTCCTCCTCCGTGACGGAGGAAGGCATCCACCGACCTTGAAGGTTGTATCCGGACATAGTTGAAGGTCCGAAGTGCCTAAACCTGAGCTTTGGGTGTTGGAACTCGAGGCGGGAGGCGGATTCGATTAAGATCGAGAGAAAAAAGCCTTGTCCCCTTTATAAAGAGGGTGAATATCAAGCGTCCTCCTCGTGGCCGTTTGGGACTTGCCTAAGATCCAGGAGTCCTACCCATAGGCACGGTTGGGTTACCCACGTCCGTATTGATGAGAATCCCATGATAAAATGGACATGATCTCTGCTTCGACAAGACGTGCCAAGGAAACCGTCTCGCGAAACATGCTGAGATGGGTTATGAAAAACGATTCGAATAAACACCTGGCTGTGGTGTGATGTCACACTACGGGGTACGTCAGTAGATTAGATTTGTGGAAATATTATTCTCTCTACGGTGGTATGTGGAACTCGTTTTGCAGAGCCGGACACGATCCTCGTGTTCAAAATCTTCTATGAAGTATTCGGAGGAGGAACCCGCCTTGCAATGCCGAAGACAATCTGCGCGCCAGACTCATTGTCATTGAAGCCTGGTTCAGGGGCTACTGAGGGAGTCCTGGATTAGGGGGTATCCGGACAGACGGACCATATCCTTTGGTCGGACTGTTGGACTATGAAGATACAAGATTGAAGACTTCGTCCCGTGTCCGGATGGGACTCTCCTTGGCATGGAAGGCAAGCTTGGCAATATGGATATGTAGATCTCCTTCCTTGTAACCGACTCTGTGTAACCCTAGCCCCCTCCGGTGTCTATATAAACCGGAGGTTTAGTCCGTAGGACCAAGAACAACAATCATACCATAGGCTAGCTTCTAGGGTTTAGCCTCTCTGATCTCGTGATAGATCAACTCTTGTATTACCCATATTATCAAGAACAATCAAGCAGGACGTAGGGTATTACCTCCATCAAGAGGGCCCGAACCTGGGTAAACATCGTGTCCCCTGCCTCCTGTTACCATCCGCCTTAGACGCACAGTTCGGGACCCCCTACCCGAGATCCGCCGGTTTGGACACCGACAACGTTCCTAGCCAATTCATCAACTTTAAGCAATTTTTCTTCAAGCAAAGCATTGAAATTCTTTTGCGAATTCATAAACTCCTTAACACTAGTCTCAAATTCAGAGGTCATCTTATTAAAATTTTCATAAGAATTGTTGTAGGAATTACCATAATTATTAGAGGAATTATTAGGAAACGGCATAGAATTAAAATTACCTCTATACGCGTTATTACCAAAATTGTTCCCACCAACAAAATTCACATCCATAGATTCATTATTATTCTCAATCAAGGTAGACAAATGCATATCATTAGGATCAGTAGGAGCACTCTTATTAGCAAACAATTTCATAAGTTCATCCATCTTTCCACTCAAAACATTAATCTCTTCAATTGCATGCACTTTTTTACTAGTAGATCTTTCGGTGTGCCATCGAGAATAATTAACCATAATATTATCTAGGAGTTTAGTAGCTTCTCCTAAAGTGATTTCCATAAAAGTGCCTCCCGCGGCCGAATCTAAAAGATTTCTAGAAGCAAAATTCAACCCGGCATAAAAATTCTGTATAATCATCCATAAATTCAAACCATGTGTAGGGCCATTACGTATCATTAATTTCATCCTCTCCCAAGATTGTGCAACATGTTCATGATCAAGTTGCTTAAAATTCATAACGTTTCTAAGAGAGATGATTTTAGCGGGAGGAAAATACTTAGAGATAAAATCATTTTTGCACTTATTCCATGAATCAATACTATTTTTAGTCAAAGACAAAAACCAAGATTTAGCACGATCTCTAAGCGAAAACGGAAATAGCTTAAGTTTAACAATATCATTATCCACATCTTTCTTCTTTTGCATATCATACAAATCAACAAAGTTGTTTAGATGGGTAGCGGCATCTTCACTAGGAAGGCCGGCGAATTGATCTTTCATGACAAGATTCAACAAAGCAGCATTAATTTCACAAGATTCAGCATCGGTAAGTGGAGCAATCAGAGTGCTAAGAAAATCATTGTTGTTGGTATTGGTAAAGTCACACAATTTAGTATTAGCTTGAGCCATCATGACAAGCAAGCAATCCAACACACAAGCAAACGAGAAACGGGCAAAAGAGGCAAACTGGAAAATAGGAGGGGAACGGAAAGAGAGGGTGAAAGGAAAAGAGGGCGAATAAAACGGCAATGGTGAAGTGGGGGAGAGGAAAACGAGAGGCAAATGGCAAATAATGTAATGCAAGGGATAAGAGTTTGTGATGGGTACTTGGTATGTCTTGACTTGTGCGTAGACTCCAGAAACAGTGCCAAAATGGCTCGTTGTTAGGAGTCAAATTTTGACTTGACTTGGCATGAATCTCCCCGGCAACGGCGCCAGAAATCCTTCTCGCTACCTCTTGAGCACTGTGTTGGTTTTCCCTTGAAGAGGAAAGGGTGATGCAGCAAAGTAGCGTAAGTATTTTCCTCAGTTTTTGAGAACCAAGGTATCAATCCAGTAGGAGATCACGCTCGAGTCCCACGCACCTACACAAACAAATAAGAACCTCACAACCAATGCGATAAAAGGGGTTGTCAATCCCTTCACGGTCACTTACAAGAGTGAGATGTGATATATATGATAAGATAAATTTTTTGGTATCTTTATGATAAAGAGAAATAAAGATGCAAAGTAAAATAAACGGCAAAGGAAATAACTAAGTATTGGAAGATTAATATGATGGAAGATAGACCTGGGGGCCATAGGTTTCACTAGTGGCTTCTCTCAAGAGCATAAGTATTACGGTGGGTAAACGAATTACTGTCGAGCAATTGATAGAATTGAGCATAGTCATGAGAATATCTAGGTATGATCATGTATATAGGCATCACGTCCACGACAAGTAGACCGAAACGATTCTGTATCTACTACTATTACTCCACACATCGACCGCTATCCAGCATGCATCTAGAGTATTAAGTTCATAAGAACAGAGTAATGCTTTAAGTAAGATGACATGATGTAGAGGGATAAACTCATGCAATATGATATAAACCCCATCTTTTTATCCTCGATGACAACAATACAATACGTGCCTTGCTGCCCCTGCTGTCACTGGGAAAGAACACCGCAAGATTGAACCCAAAACTAAGCACTTCTCCCATTGCAAGAAAGATCAATCTAGTAGGCCAAACCAAACTGATAATTCGAAGAGACTTGTAAAGATAAACCAATCATACATAAAAGAATTCAGAGGAGATTCAAATATTGTTCATAGATAAACTTGATCATAAACTCACAATTCATCGGATTTCGACAAACACACGCAAAAGAAGATTACATCGAATAGATCTCCAAGAAGATCGAGGAGAACTTTGTATTGAGATCCAAAGAGAGAGAAGATGCCATCTAGCTAATAACTATGGACCCGAAGGTCTGAAGTAAACTACTCACACATCACTGGAGAGGCCATGGAGTTGATGTAGAGGCCCTCCGTGATCAATGACCCCTCCGGCAGAGCTCCGAAAAAGGCCCCGAGATGGGATCTCTCGGGTACAGAAGGTTGCGGCGGTGGAATTAGGTTTTCGTGGTGCTCCTAGATGTTTGGGGGATACGTGGATATATATAGAAGGAAGAAGTACGTCGATGGAGCATCGAGGGGCCCACGAGGGTGGAGGGCGCGCCCAGGGGGTAGGCGCGCCCCCTGCCTCGTGCCCTCCTCGATCGTTTCTTGACGCCCACTCCAAGTCTCCTGGATCATGTTTGTTGAGAAAATCACGTTCCCGAAGGTTTCATTCCGTTTGGACTCCGTTTGATATTCTTTTTCTTCGAAACCCTAAAATAGGCAAAAAAACAACAATTTGGGCTGGGCCTCCGGTTAGTAGGTTAGTCCCAAAAATGATATAAAAGTGTAAAATAAAGCCCATTAACATCCAAAATAGATAATGTAATAGGATGGAGCAATCAAAAATTATAGATATGTTAGAGATGTATCAACCACTAATATCAACGTCATTGCCTTCTTTTTCATCACCATCACCTTCGACATAGATGTCATCGTCTTCATGCCACGAGTCATCATGGTCGTAGTCAGCACGGTCGTCGACCTCTTCACCGGGGACGTACTGGGAGCGGTCATCCTGACTTTGGGTCTCGTCGGGGTCATAGGCATGGCCATGCCCACCCTCGGAGATCACGTCCTCCATGTACTGGTTGTAGAAGGGGTCATCGACCGTTGGCGCTGGTGTTGGCATTCCGTCAAACTAGACGCAAGGGGCCGGCATGGTGCCCGTGAACGGTGCCCGTGCTTGCTTTCTTTGCATCTCGACGGACGGCCGGCCGCTGCTGCTGGACCCAGACGCGACGTTGAGGTCGATGACGGCCGCGGGACGCGGTGTGGACGGCGCGAACAAGCCCACGTCCGGCAACCCCGAGAAACGGGTCTGGCCGTCGTGCCTTGGCGGAGGAAAGCCGGGTGACATGGGCGCAGTCCGCGACGTCGGCGACTGGCAGTGCGGAGGCCGGGCGACCGACGAGCCTGTGCTCGCCGGGCCGACGGCCGCTGCAGGGAACCCGGCCGGACGGCCCATGCCAAGCATGAGGAGGGCGTGCGCTTTGTTGACGAGGTCCTCCTTCTCGTCGACCGCGACCTTGTGCCGCGCAGCCTCCATTGCATCATGTTGGGTGGCGAACTTGGCCGCGGCGGCATTGACCATGACGACCGCTCTTCGTTCCATCCTCTTCGCCGATTCCGCGTCCAACTTGGCGATCTCCTCTGACGTGCACTCCGATCGCGGCTTCCTTGGCGCCTTGATCGCCTCCTTCTTCACCTTTGTGGGCGGTTCGACGGCCAGGCCGCCGGAATTTGGCGGGGCGTCGGCCATGGACAGGGAAGAGAGGGGGCGGCGGGAGGGACGTGGGAGGGTTTGGGGAAATGGCGTCAAATGGGGCGTGGGGGGGTTGATTTCTCCCACCGACAGATGGGCTAGGGGAGGACAAGCGCGCGCGTCCTGCCTGTCCGCGCGCTGTCCGTTTCACCTCAAAACCGGCGCAAACTTGGGCCAGTTATGGGTCGAAAGCGGACACAAAGCGGACAAAAGTCCGTTTACGCCCGCGTGTTGAGTCGTCTGGTTTGTCCGTTTTATTCCAAACAAACGGGGGCGGACAAGATAGGGTCACGCGGTGGAGTTGGCCTTTAGGATGGTCAGGAGAGCTAGAGGAGTTGCTACAAGAAACATGGGCCAAACTATAAAATTCCCCAGGAACACCAAAAAATCCTACACTGCACGCTCGAATGGCGACAGCAAAAGATGTCAAAAGGAAAAAAAGTGACGGCAGCAAAACCCAAATAAACCGCGACCAGAAGCCGAGCCAAATTCCGGCACTTGGCACACGCGCGAACGCCCACCGCCGGCCTCCGACTGAGAGAAAGGGAAGGAAGGGAAGAAAATCCAGCGCCGCGGCGGGGGCGGAGGCGGAGCCGGAGCCAGCCGACCAATGCGGCGGGAGAAGCGGCTCTACAGCTTCCTGGGCCTCCTCCTCCTCCTCGCCGTCGTCTACCTCAACTGGCTCCCGGGCCGCGACCCCGCCGCCCCCGGCGGCGGCGGCCTCAAGCTGCCGGTGCCGTGGCTGCAGCCGCGGATGTCGTTCGCGGGCCGCAACGGCACCCACTTCGTGGACGCCGACACAGGCGCGCCGCTCTACGTCAACGGCTGGAACTCCTACTGGCTGCTCTCGTCGCGGTCGCCCGCGCTCGTGTCGGAGATGCTGCGCCGGGGCCGCCGCATGGGCCTCGGCGTCTGCCGCACCTGGGCCTTCATCGACGGCGGCCCCGGCGCGCTTCAGATCTCCCCCGGCCGCTTCAACGAAGCCGTCTTCCAGGTCCAGATCTCCCTCCAATCCCCTGCTACTCCCTCGCGAACCATCTGGTGGCAGTCATGCTATTGGGGCTGCTCTTCTGACCAAAATTCTTGTCTATATACAAGGGTACTACTTAGAGCCGCAGTTAACAAACACGTGAACACATCTTTTGTATTGTTGGTACCACTGTTGGGACCGTGGGGGTGTTGCAAAGCATGATGATGCAACTGGGGCAATTTGGATGTGCTTCATGTGGCCATCATTTAGCAGATACTTTGCAACATGAAGATATCTGCATACTTTGTCGTGTAGAGGCCCAATGCCCGATACCATGTACCGTATTTCGATACCAGATTAGGTTATGCTTTATGCTTCTGTAGTCCAAATCCATAATTCAGTAGATTCCATAATACCCTTCACAGTAAGACTGCCGTGTACCAAATAAATCCAGTCGTAATATCTTTCCGCATGCATCGAATAAATCTTATGGTTGGCGTCTAGCCTTTTTGGGAACCAATTAGCTTTTAAGTTCCTTATATATCGTGGCGCGATTTCTTTGGTGCCTCTCGCTGATTAGAACCTTCTGTCAAGAAACAAGATCCCTTCACCAGTCTCCTCCCCTGTCCCAATCATGTTTCTGCATTTCTTAATCATATTCTAGTGGTGTGGTCATTTAAACAAGTGCGCTGTTATCTTGTGATGTTTGAAGACCCTACCTAGTGTTGGCTGCAAATTCATAGCTCGCCCTGACTGGCCTGGTTAATGACGTACTATTGACAAGCCTGGCCTTGTATTGCGGCCATTTGTCATGGAACATACTCGTAAAGCCTCATGAAAATCTTATAATCCCTGAGGAGGTTCTACCATGTGGAAACGCTCTTTAATTGAACTTTTCTTTTAACTGGTTGTGACCAAGAAACTACCAGCTTTGCTTGGTGGGCTGGGAATGCCAGAATAATCAATTTATCGGGTAAACTACTTGGAGCTCATGTAGCCCATGAAGGATTAATCGTATTCTGGGCCAGAGCAATTAACCTATTTGAAGTGGCCCATTTCGTACCAGAAAAGCTCATGTATGAACAAGGGTTGATTTTACTTCCGCCCTTAGCTACTCTAGGTTGGGGAGTAGGGCCAGCGGGGAAGTTCTAGATACTTTTCCTCACCTCGTATCTGGCATACTTCACCCAATTTCCTCATCAGTCTTAGGCTTGGGTGGCATAAATCAAAACACCAACCACTATAGTTAGATTTGTTGCTAAAATATCGGTATTAAGCCCCAAATTGGCAGCGCATGGCCAGTGAGCTAAAACCCCCTGAAAGAATAGGTTGCATTTTTCATATGCTCTCCTCTTATAGATAGGACGGACAAAGAACAAATTTTTTTCATGGTGACAATCTCCTAACAGAATCCTATTGTTAGCAACGGCAGTATGCTTGTTTGATTTGAGATATATTGCGCCACATGCATATTAACCAAATGTTTAAAATTACAACTCAGAAGTTTCAAGTTTGAAACTGATGGGATCTGTTTTGAGGAGTCACATGGAAAGCTACTTTAAGACTCAGGAAAATGGACCTTTGAATGTCACATTACCTGCTTACATCTGCATAGTTCTCTTATGAATTTTGAAGCATGGTCATCTGTAAGTTCTCAGGTTTGCTGGTTATTTGACTCACCAATAGAACGAGTTTTGAAACTTTACCTCCTTGATTGACACATCTCATCTTGGCCTCTAATACCTTTACACACTTGGGAGTTAACCAGCCCTGTCAATTATGTTGCTGCAATCAAGTTTTTACAATGGAAAAAAGAATCCCTGAAAGAACGATGGTTTCTAGAGTGGAATGATCATGCACTTGTCTGTGAGGTGCAATATTTGGCGTCGACTGGTATCATACCTTTTTTGAGAAAATGCAAAGGACTTGCATTTCATTTCATTGAAAAGGGGGGAATTTGGTTACAGGCGCCCTAAGGTGGTTCACGTATATTATAATCAGTGCACGTCCCAAGATGAGGGCAGCACAATTCTAAGCTCAGTTGTCCCAGCCTTTGCCCAAAGATAGGCCTCCTCCTTAATGTTCTGAACTAGTGTGTCAATGGAAGGCCTGGCGTTCTCGAAGACGCAGCTGTTCCTGTGCTTCCAAGTCATCCAGGGCACAAGAAGTGCGACTGATTGCAGGGCTTTGCGCAACGTCGGAGGCGTATTTTCCTTGGCGTGCAGCCACCAGTCCATGAGGGTGGGCTCCTGGTTGGGTGTCGGTGCCGGAATGCGCAGCCAGGCCAGGGTCTCATGCCAGGCCTGCCGGGCAAGGGGGCAGTCCAGCAGCAAGTGCCGGATCGTTTCCGGTGTTTGGTCGCAGAGAAGGCATGTGGGTGATGTTGCAGACCACGGCGAGCCAGCCGCTCCGCGGTCCAGCATCGGTCCTGGTTGGCCAGCCAATGGAAGAACTTGACTCGAGGCGGTGCGCAGCACTTCCAGAACAGCTTCCATGAGTGGCAGGACGTTGACCCTTGGAAGGTAGCCTCGTAGCAGGGTTGTGCAGAGTACATACCGCTCGTGGACCGTTTCCAGATTAGCTGGTCCGACATGTCTGAAAGAGTGGTGCGTTGTGCAATCTGCCATAGCTGCAGGTACTGGCCAATCTCGTGGATGCCAAGTACGCCATGTATGTCGCGTGCCCAGGTGTTGTTGTCGAGGCCGTCCGCCACCGTTCTGGCTGTCCTTGCGTCGGCGCTTCGGAACGGCACCGTATAGCAAAGGCATGATCTCACGAACCGAAAGCCCATTGATCCAAGGTCCTCCCAAAACAAGGCAGTCGAACCATCTCCCAGGGCCATGGAGGTAGAAGCAGCGAATAGCGCGCGTTCATTGCCGGAGAACTGTAGGTCAAGCCCCTGCCATGCACGTTCCGGGTCCGTGCGAGTAAACCAGAGCCAGCGCAAGCCTAGCACGCTCCAGATCGCGGACGCCCAGACCACCTAGCTCGAGTGGGCGGCAAACATGGCGCCAGTTGACGTGACAATTACCACCATTCGCAGCAGCTCGGCCCGCCCAGAGGAAACCATGCTGAATCTTCTCAAGTTGTTTCAAAGTCGGGGGG
>NC_057812.1:199022677-199027042 GCF_018294505.1 Triticum aestivum
GGCGAAGGCGAGTAGCTGATGCACGGGGATTGCACCGAGGACTGATTTGACGAGGGCAAGCCGTCCAGCCTTGTTCATAAGCTCTGCCTTCCAAGTCGGCAGGCAACCAACAACCTTGTCAACCAGCGGCTGTAGTTGTGTGGCAGAGGGGCGGCGCAATGTCAGGGGAATGCCAAGATAGGTGACTGGAAGATCCACAATCGAGCAGCCCAGGCCAGTGATCATCTCGACGTCCGCCGGGTCGCCGTGAAGGGCCGTGGCCGAGCTCTTGGCGTAGTTCACGTGGAGACCCAAGGCCCTCCCGAACAATGCCAAAATCTCTCTGACTGCGGTCACATCGCTCTCCGCGGCATGGCAGAAGAGCATGATGTCGTCAGCATATAGCGATATCGCTCGGACAGACCGTCGGGGGTGGAGCTGCAGCAGAATACCAGTGTCGTGCGCGCGCTTCATTAGCCGTCCAAGTGTGTCGACGGCGAGTACGAACAACTATGGGGATAGGGAGTCGCCCTGGCGGTGCCCCTTCTGATGCCAAATAGGCGGTCCGGGCTCGCCATTAAGTAGGACCCGGGTGCTCGCAGAGGACAGTAGGATGGCGAGCCATTCCAAGAATCTGTCCCGAAAACCATACTAGCGCAGAGCCTCAAAGAGGAATGGCCAAGATATGGAGTTGAAAGTGTCGTGGTTCTAAGTCTGACAGTAGAATAGGGGTAGGAGAACGGAGCATGATCTATCGAGATGCATATGGGTGACACGGTGGTTTTAGCGAGTTCGGGCCTCTCACGGTGGAGATAACAACCCTACGTCTCGTGCTCCGGAGAGGCTTTGTTTTATCTGAGTATATATCCGGAGATTACAATATGTGTGTGAGAGAGAGGAACGGATCCCCATGCCTGAGCTAAGTCCTGAGACTAATGGTGAAAAGAGAGAGAGGTGGAAGAAGAAGCCCCCCTTAGTCTAGTGGTGGGGGTGGCTTATATAGAGTGCGCCACCCCCTCACCTCCTACGTTACAAAGTGGGGTATGAATGCCATAATGCCAGCCCACCATTAAGCCCTCACTATTAGAAAGATGCCGACTGCTTTGCTGCCTGCCGACCTTCGTATATCCGAGTGAGTCGTACGGTCGAGTGGTGAACTGTCATCCGAGTGGATGGTATGTTGCTTGGTCGAGTGGATAGTATGCTGCTTGTCCGAGTGACTAGTGCGTCTGTATGAAATTGACCTGGACCCACATGTTGTGTGGACCCCATGCTTCATGATATTTCGACCCTTCGTGGGCCTACCTGTTATGTATATCCCCAACATTAGCCCCCGAATCGATTGCGATTTTGCAGAACGAGTTGGTGTAAGACACAGTTTGGTCCGAGTGATTACAGAAATACTCGGTACATGTCGTCGCGCTTTCAGACGACCAAGGTTTGAACAAAATCTCAATGGATTCCGGCACCACGCTTCCCGACTGATCGAGGTAAGTGTCTGCGAGGAGCAACTTGGTGACATTCGTTCATCTCTCGGGAGAGGTTTAACTCGTGATCTGAGTATGGGTGTGTCATCAAATCCGTGCAACCAGATTGACACATGGACTGCTCTCTTAGAGAGATGCCATTCTTATCCCGGAGGAACGTCAATACGAGTCGGTTTTAGATCCACACTTGTGAGTTTCACACTTTGAGTCCTAGAAGAAGACTCAAAACAGGTCCACGGAGGAGCGTTAAACTCGCTTTATAGAATATTTTTTTGGAGTGATTTGGAGCTGGGCCTGCATCGAGTAACTGATTACTCGGAATTTCTTCATGCCTGGAACGTGTCTTTTTCTTTTTGTTGTTTGGCCATCACTCGGGTTGGGCGGACCGTTCCGAGTGGATATCATTCCAGTGGGGGCACGCTGAGTGCACCCACTGGGTGTAGTCCCCGAGACTGCTGTCGACTGCGGGCAGTCGGCGGGAGTCTTAGAGCCTGTCTTTTTGTTGTTGTTTGGCCGTCACTCGGGTTGGGCGGACTGTTCCGAGTGGATACCATTCCAGTGGGGGCACGCTGAGTGCACCCTTGGGTGTAATCCCGAGACTGCTGTCGACTGCGGGCAGTCGGCGGGAGTCTTAGAGCCTGTCTTTTTGTTGTTGTTTGGCCGTCACTCGGGTTGGGCGGACCGTTCCGAGTGGATACCATTCCAGTGGGGGCACGCTGAGTGCACCCACTGGGTGTAGTCCCCGAGACTGCTGTCGACTGCGGGCAGTCGGCGGGAGTATGAGAGAACTAAAACTCTTCTTAGCTGGTACTGATCGAACTTGTTCTTCTCTGACTCGGAGGTCGAGTAATACTGGAGATGGGTTTGCATCGAGCAAAATGTTTCTTTCTGAGTCCTCTTCCAGTGGGGGCACGCTGAGTGCACCCACTGGGTGTAGTCCCCGAGCCTCTGTCGGACTAGATGAGTCTGGCAGAGGGTTTAAGTCTCTCGGTAAACCTCCATGCAGTTGGCATGGCAAATATCTTTGTCTGGAATTGAATCAATCGGATGGATGCGTAACGAGGTGGTTGTACGAACGATGAATAAGGTCGCCTGTACGATTCAGCGATGGCGCTTCATTTTTACCCTTTTGCATGAAAAGGGGTATTTATCCAAGTGGACGTGCTTCACTTATAGATCCTCGGCGAACCGAGCATGTATGGTCAGAAGAATATCTTGATGTGATCAACATGTTGACCAAATGGGCGTAACCCCTGAGGGTGACATGGCCAACTGCCGCGCGTAGCCCCCGAGTGATGCTCGAAGGAGGTAAGCTTGCTACAGAGTGTGATATGAGGTTTGACCATATGAGTAACTTAGCCGTTCCCGTGCTGGGGGTGTAGAGGTAAAGACATGTCCAACTGATGGTGACGCGCGGGGCGGCCGAGGGGCGAGGACGTGTATAACCGAGTGGCGACGCGCGGGGCGGCCGAGTGGTGAAGACGTGCAAAACCGAGTGGCGCCGCGCGGGGCGGGCGAGTGGTGAAGACGTGCAGAACCAAGTGGAGACGCGCGGGGCGGACGAGTGATGAAGACGTGCGCAACCGAGTGGCGACGCGCGGGGCGGCCGAGTGAAGGACTAAGTGTCCAGCTGAGTGGCAAAAATGGTCCTTGAAGGAGTTAGCCAGATGCTCTTGAAGCTGATGTAGCGACAAGGTCGGTGTAGTGTGGTTGTTGAAGTGAAGGGTCTGATTGGTGATGAAGTACTCGACCACTTAGGAGAGTGTCATTCCAAATGAGATGCAGCCCCCGAGTGCGGCGTAGCCCCCGAGCATACTACAGGCTTCGACAACGGACATGTCGGAATATGAGAAATATAGTTTTGAATGGATGATTTGTAATTCATCGAGTCGGATTTGGGTAAAGATGAGGAGAAGCTTCCGAGTGATGCTCGGAAGAAGCAAACTCGCAAAAGAGTGAAGTGTGCAGTTTAATTATGAAAGGGACTTATCTGTCTCATGCCCGACGAGGTCTATATCATTGATACGATGAAGAGAATTCCATAGAGGGGTTGGCCGGACGTGTTTGAAATCAACAGGGCGACAAAGTCAGTGTTGTGGTGCGCTAGGACCAGTATGGAGACCGAGTCCGAGCAGCGATGAAGTTGGCGCGTAGGGCCGTCGAGTGATCGCGGTAACTTGTGTAAAAAATGGCACAAGTCAACACAATAATTTCTTGAGGAAATTTGATGTGTGCTGAAATGATTTGTGTGAATAACACCCATAGACACCCGCTGGGAGTGCAAGGGGCTTGCTGGTTGACCAGCAAAAGTTTAAAAGAGCGAAGGATTCGTTCGCACTTGTCGAAGCGAGAAATCCTACTGAACTTGTTAGAATACTGGCTAAAATAAAACGGAAGTGTAGTGTTTTGACTGAGTTGCAGCTCCGGAGGACCGATGCAAACTCGAAATGAAGAACGACACATGGTGTTCGTGAATGATATATGCGAAAAAAGGAAGTTGGACTTCGGAGTCACATAACCAGTACTAAGCAAGTATGTGAAAATAAGCAGTCGAGCGTAGAGGTACACTCGGTGGTGTGGCCTCCGAGTGAACCTGATGTGTGAATTATGGAATACTCGGGAAGATGAAAATAACAGAATGTAAAATGACTTAGCTGTCTGAAGGCGCGCAGGGCGGTCGAGTGGTGATGAGGTGACCAACCGATTGGCGACGCGCGGGGCGGCCGAGTGCTGATGAGGTGATCAACCGATGGCGACGCGCGGGGCGGCCGAGTGGTTATGAGGTGACCAACCTGTGGCGATGCGCGGGGCGGCCGAGTGGTGATGAGGTGACCAACCGAGTGACGACGCGCGGCGCGGCCGAGTGGTGATGAGGTGACCAACCTGTGGCGACGCGCGG
>NC_057812.1:199028227-199038563 GCF_018294505.1 Triticum aestivum
GACCAACCGAGTGGCGACGCGCGGGGCGGCCGAATGGTGATGAGGTGACCAACCGAGTGGCGACGCGCGGGGCGGCCGAGTGGTGATGAGGTGACCAACCGAGTGGCGACGCGCGGGGCGGCCGAGTGGTGATGAGGTGACCAACCGAGTGGCGACGCGCGGAGCGGCCGAGTGGTGATGAGGTGACCAACCGAGTGGCGACGCGCGGGGCGGCCGAGTGGTGATGAGGTGACCAACCGAGTGGCGACGCGCGGAGCGGCCGAGTGGTGATGAGGTGACCAACCGATGCGAGGCGTCCGAATGACGTAGACGCGTCCCGCAGAGTGACGATGCGCGGGGCATCCTGGTGAAGTAGAGGCGCGTGCTGCAGTGGGCGATGCGCGGGAAGTCCGAGTGAAGTAGATGCGTCCCGCGCAATGACGATGCGCGGGCGTCCGAGTGAAGTAGACGCATCCCGTGGAGACGGGTGATGGATAGCCAAATGTCTTTTCTTCCGAGTGGTTCTGGATGACGTTTCCTTTGGCTCCATCCCTGTCGAGTGCCGAATCTTTTCTCCGGAGTGGCCATGGTGTATCGTTGAGCCGGTGTAGAGGACGGAGAGCCGTGCGCCGTTGTAACTGCTGCCGAGTGATGATGATGTATCCAAGTGACGTCGTGCAGGGCGCCGCGTCAGATTTGTGCTCCGAATGATTCCACCGTTGTAGCTCCGACTGGATGGGAGAGTACTGTGGTCGGGGACGTGGCCATTCTCGAATGCCGCATTAGGCCCCCGCATCCATGCGAACTTCAGAAGTGCCCCTCTGACCATGGTCGCCATGGAAATTATTAGGATTCGCCGAGGGAGCAGGTTAGCAGTCGGAGTGAACAACCCGTCCGAGTGCGAGATTTTTCCGAGTGAACCAGCAAACCGCTCAATCAGATGCGTCTCCGCTGCGCGGAGGCCGCCCTCTATCAGTCGACTGGGTGGAGGAGTCTCACGCTGCGGCTGCTGCGTCTTGCTGCTCGAGGAGCCGGACCGCCTGTCCGGGGCCATGAAGAATACGTTACGAGGCATTGATGGAGTTGCCCACGTCCAAAGAATCTGCATGCTATAACTCTTGCCCAATTGATGAAATGGCAGTTTCCATCTCTTGGCCATGCACTAATTGACATTGATTTGGCAATCAAGAAAATTTCCATTCTTTTCCTTCCGTTATTCCTTCTTTTGGCCATGCACTAACGGACATTGATTCGTCAATCAAAGCAATTTCCTTTCACCTCCTCAACGTGCATGCAAGTGGGATATGCGTGAGCCTGCATGCATGCGTGACGAAGGCAAACCCAACCGTAGAGCCATTGACACCGGCTAGAGGAGGTGGCCGCGCGCGAGGACGTCGCAGACAGGCCGGGGACGACGCGATGGACCGCGCAAGTGGCTGTTTGTACGTGCTCGACGGCGCGGCGGACCGCGCCGGAGGGTGTTTGGACGAGCTCGCCGACGGCGTCGTAGACGAGGCCGGAGGCGACGCGGCGGACCGCGCCGGAGGGCGTTTGGATGAGCTCGCCGACGGCGTGGTAGATGAGGCCGGAGACGATGCGGCGGACCGCGCCGGGGGGCGTTTGTATGAGCTCGCCGATGGTGTCGTAGATGAGGCCGGAGACGATGCGGCGGACCGCGCTGGGGGGCGTTTGTATGAGCTCGCCGATGGTGTCGTAGATGAGGCCGGAGACGATGCGGCGGACCGCGCCGGGGGGCGTTTGTATGAGCTCGCCGATGGTGTCGTAGATGAGGCCGGAGACGATGCGGCGGACCGCGCCGGGGGGCGTTTGTATGAGCTCGCCGATGGTGTCGTAGATGAGGCCGGAGACGATGCGGCGGACCGCGCCGGAGGGTGATTGCGCGAGCTTATTGACGGTGTCGTAGACTACGACGGAGACAACGGGATGCCCACGCCAACGGCTGTTTGCAGTGGTTGCCATTGATGATGATCATGTTGAGAAGGCAAGAAAGATGAGGATTGACTTGCCCTTTTCTCTTCCTCTCAGTTTCATGACCGATCATGCAAGGGTGCGTCTGATCCTGGGGGAGGAAAAGACAAACTCATTGTTAGACAATGTATTGTGGAAAGACTAGATCGAATGGATACTTCCCTTGTCCTTTTGTTTGTACGAATGCGTGATGACCAGAGCTCTAGCGGCCAATTTCTGTGGCGATCGTAGTTGATTCGCTGTTGAAGATTGAAGAAAAAACCATTTGCATCATGGCTCGATAGACGCCAGGCCCCACGATGGGCGCCAACTGTCGTGGTTCTAAGTCTGACAGTAGAATAGGGGTAGGAGAACGGAGCATGATCTATCGAGATGCATATGGGTGACACGGTGGTTTTAGCGAGTTCGGGCCTCGCGAGTTCGGGCCTCTCACGGTGGAGATAACAACCCTACGTCTCGTGCTCCGGAGAGGCTTTGTTTTATCTGAGTATATATCCGGAGATTACAATATGTGTGTGAGAGAGAGGAACGGATCCCCATGCCTGAGCTAAGTCCTGAGACTAATGGTGAAAAGAGAGAGAGGTGGAAGAAGAAGCCCCCCTTAGTCTAGTGGTGGGGGTGGCTTATATAGAGTGCGCCACCCCCTCACCTCCTACGTTACAAAGTGGGGTATGAATGCCATAATGCCAGCCCACCATTAAGCCCTCACTATTAGAAAGATGCCGACTGCTTTGCTGCCTGCCGGCCTTCGTATATCCGAGTGAGTCGTACGGTCGAGTGGTGAACTGTCATCCGAGTGGATGGTATGTTGCTTGGTCGAGTGGATAGTATGCTGCTTGTCCGAGTGACTAGTGCGTCTGTATGAAATTGACCTGGACCCACATGTTGTGTGGACCCCATGCTTCATGATATTTCGACCCTTCGTGGGCCTACCTGTTATGTATATCCCCAACAGAAAGCACGCGCATAACTCTTGGGGATCCCAGCCGATGCAACAACTTCAGCGATTGCTTGACAAGAACATAGTTGTCGTGGAGGCTCCGTCCAGTGATGAACGTGTTCTGGTTGTGGCTGACAAGGCAGTCTAGCTTCGGGGTGAGGCGAAGCGAGAGGACTTTGGAGACGATCTTGGCCACGATATGGATGAGGCATATCGGCCGGTAGTCGCGTAGCTCATGGGCGTCGGCGTGCTTCGGCAACAGGGTGAGGAGGGCTTGTTCAGCTTGCAAAAGCTCCGTCCTCGAAGCTGGAAGAGCTGCTGGAAGACATCCAAGAAGTCCTGCTTGACGGTGCTCCAGCACGCACGCAGAAACTCATCTGTGAATCCGTCTGGCCCGGGTGCCTTGCGCGTCGGGAGACGCTTGACCACGCTCCAGATCTCCTCCGGACTGAAGGGCGTGTCGAGGTTGGCGAGGTTGCTCTGCTCAATAAGCCGTGCCATGTCGAGCGTGTGGTCGCGATTGATAGCGGTGCCGAGTAGCTCGTCGTAATGTGAGAAAGCCGCGTGCGCCATCTCCTCGTGGTCGGTGAGCACCGCGCCGTTGTCAGGCTGAAGATCCTGTTTTTCTGCCGGCGGAAGGAGCACTGTTGGTGGAAGAACGCGGTGCTGGCGTCGCCGTCTTTGAGGTTGGCAATGCGGGCACGCTGCCTGGCGATCGTGCGCTCCATAGATGCGAGGCCAAGGTAGGAAACCTTGAGCTATTTACGCAGCCTGTCCTCCTGGGCAGAGAGCACTCGATCCTCTTGGGCTTTGTTGAAACGCGCGATGAGCTCGCGGGAGATCGCCACTTAGCCTTAATGTTCCCAACCGCCTTGGAGCTCCAGCTCGTCAACCTACGCGTTGTAGCCTGTAGGCGGAGCATTAGGTGACGACGGAAGGGATCGGGGTCGTAAGTGGAGCCCCAAGCGGCGGTCACCGTCTGGAACCCGTCCATGCGCAACCAGTAGTCCTTGAAATGGAATCGCCGGTGCGCCGTGGAGCAAGCAGTCTAGTACCAGAGGGCAGTGGTCAGACACTACGGACGCGAGGCATCTCAAGTGGCAATCACTGTGCATGTCCTCCAGTTCGAGGTGCAAAGCACATGGTCCAGATGCACCAAGGTTGGCGGCAATTGCTCGTTAGATCATGTGTAGAGCTGTCTGTTTAGGTAAATCTCCTTAAGCGCGAGATCGTTGACGAGGTGGCGGAATCTGCCCATCATGCGCCTGTTCAGGTTGCCCGTACTCTTATCCTCATCTCGAAGGATGAGGTTGAAGTCACCACATAACATCCATGGCCCGGCGCAATCCGCCCTAATCTCCCGTAATTCTTTCATGAATGCCACCTTGTCCACGTCATCTTGGGGTCCATAGACCACCGTGAGCCACCATGGCGTGCCAGAGGCCGTGGCCACCTTGGCAGTGAGCGTGTTCATGGTGAACATTGGTTCCGTGATCGACATGGCCCTGCTCTTCCATGGGAGCAAAATGCCGCCCTGTGTGCCTTGGGCCGGAAGATAAGTATAATCATAGAATTCTGAGCCAAGCATGTCAAGAACAACAGACGAGTAGATCAAATCCATTTTAGTTTCTTGCAAGCACACAATTGAGGCGCCGGTGGTGTCCAGCAAAGTGCGAATGGCGTGGCGGTGCGCGAGTGTTGAGGCCGCGCACATTCCAAACCACGATCTTAAGGCCGTGATCCATAAAGGTGGGATCGACGGGCACGATGCCGCGGGGGCCTAGACCTCGCACGCGGTGTCGACACGTGCCGGTGTGGGCGCCGGCGGCGCCATGCAGGCTGGGATCTCACGATCGACCAGCGCGGCGATGGCCGCGAGCAGCGTGAACGGGATGGGCACCGCGAACACGTCGTCGTATGCCTTCATCTCCGCGGCGGTGATCTTCTGGATGGTCCCAATTATACCGAGCGCGCGGAGGACCTGGAGTTGCGCTCTTCTTTCTGCTGTCGGCGGCGCGGCGGCCGCGGAACTGGCGGATGCCGAACGACCACGGCAGGGGGGTGAAGTTGAGGGGGCGGCGTGGCCTCTTCCCAGGCGCCCGCAGAGACGCGTTGAGCTGCTTGGAGGCGGCGGCGAGGAACTGGCCCAGCGTCCATGATTGTGGGACGGGTGCACGACCTCAGGATCGACGCAGGGTTACTGGCGGGGAGGCAAAGTGGTTGGGCGTAGGCGTGCACATGTCGTGGTTGGCCTCCATGTGGGCAGGCACCACTGTTGGAGGGGCCGCAGTACGCCTGGGAGGAGGGACTATTGCCGTGGGCCTTTGGAGGATCGAGATAGGAGCCTATTGGGTCGGGGCGGGTAGCTGTGGCCCAGTAGGAGTTGTGCTCGACAGCTCTTGGGATGGATTGTTGGCGCCGCTGGCGAGCACGAGCGCCTCTCTGTCCGTTGCGGTGCGCGTGGGGGTTGGCGTGGACCGGTCAACACAGGAGAGCAGCCCCACCTCGAGGGTGGATGTGGGTGAATCGCCACTTTGCCCCGACAAGGCCGGCGTCTCTTCCCGCGAGTATGGCACCTCGCTCAGCACGGCCAGGTCCCGACAAGAAGGGTCAGGCGAACTAGAACTTTGGCCAGCAGGATCGTTCCCGGGTGCATGGGATACCACCGGATTCGAAAAACCGGATGGCTCCGATGCCGCCGCAGCCGCAGGGGAGTCGCCATCTGTCCCCGCAGGCCCGTCGAGCGCGGCGATAGAGCCATCGTCAGCGTTGCGCGCTTGGCCCACGGCTGTTGCCAGCTTATCTTTCCTTTTCCCCTTTCCTTTTCTGGCTCGATGACGAGGGTGAGGGGCCCCACGTTGGCCAGGCCACAGCAGCATGCCGTTTCTGGTTGGATCTATGGGCGGTTGCGCCGCCGCACCGGGAGGGGCAGGCCACGCCGGAGCCATGGCCACCCCATCCACGTGGGAGGCGCGGTTGCCGACGCGCCAATCGAGGTTGTCCATAGCCATGCCATCGGCACGGCCGGTGGGCTGCGAGTCCATGCGCCTACGCTTGCGGTCGTGGCGGCGCGCGGGCCCCGGGCCGTGGCTGTGCCCGGCGTCGTTGCCATCATCGGCGCCTTGATCGCGACCATGCCCCTCGTTTGGAGCCACGCTCGTAGGCCTGATGATCACATCGCGGGATATCGCAGTGGAGATGGGGTAGGTAAGCGTCCTGATGAAAGGCGCAGCAGAGCCCAGGCGCGCGGGGACTTGCTCGACGATCTCCAGAATGGCGTTGCGACGGATGTCGGCAGGATTGTGCGTGCGCCCGGAAAGCCGGAACGTGGCGAGGTCGGCGCGGGAGCGAGTGTGGGGATGGAGGCGCTCAATCCAGCAGCTTTGTCCAAGGATGTGCTCGGCAGTCGAGAGATGCCACGCCTGGGCAGGAATACCGCGGAGCTCGAGCTCGACGCTGTATTCGAACTCGCCGTAGCCGGCATGAGCGAGCTTACTCCAAGGGCGAATCGAAAGGGAGAAGCGGGGAGATCGGATGAAGTGGTCGTCATTGAGACGGTCCCTGGTGGCCTGAGAGCTGAAGAGGATCAGGAAATCCATCAGGCTATTTGGTCTGTTATGCCTGTACGAATCATATTGGCCTTACACTTTGCAAGTTCGCATCGTGAACAACTTCAGTGCCAGGAAAGAAACAATGGATATATTCAGCAAGCACAAATAATTAGCAGCTTTAAGATGCATGCTACCTCCATCCTTCATTTATTCATTTCTTCTATGATAACAACCTTTCTTTTATTATGGTACAAGTTGCTAATAGTTTGCGCTTGTGCAACTTGAGTAATACCTTGCCGTTCTCTCACAAAATGACTAACTTATGATCCCTACTTTTGAGTGTGTTATGCTTACACAACGGAATGCAAACTGATATTTAGATTTTTCTGAAGTATGAAGTGGTGCCGAACTTTTCATGATCTCTAGAGTTTAGCTAGGGCTTAACCTGTACCCTGTGTTCCTACCGTGTTAATATAAATTTCTAGATTCTGTGCCTTCGCCTAAGAAATTCTTTAGTTTTTTTCTTCATGGTTGTATGCACTCCCCAACACGTATCTTTTTGAAGCGGTATACATTTTTAGGATTACTTTTAAAGTGGCAATACCTCAACAAATAGGTTTATAGAAGCACAGGTAAATGATGTTCTTCATGTGAATATTAATCATAACTTTCTTCATTACAGGTATTGGATTACATTATCTATGAAGCCCGGAGAAATCATATTAGGTTGATTCTTTGCCTTGTCAACAACCTTGATAACTTTGGAGGGAAGGCCCAATATGTTAAGTGGGCACAAGCAGCTGGAGCTAACTTGACGAATTCAACTGATTCTTTTTTCTATGACCCAACCGTTAAGGGTTACTACAAGGATTATGTGAAGGTAATATTTAGCTTGAAACAAATAATTATTTTGTCTTGTGGCACCTCGTATTTACTACTCCCTCTGTGTTCTTAACTGTCCTCAACTCACCATGTGCACATAACAAGTAAACACAAAATCTATGAAATATTTAGTGAGAAAGTACCATGCATACCCTTGTTGAATGACATGCTACAACCATTTAACCTGTTCCAAAGCAATAAATGGAGATATTGGATTAACTATACTCTTGATTTCCTCAATGGACAGTTGTTTTGAAACGGATTCTTGTGAGGTTCAGGACATATATCATGAAAACAGAAAGATGTAGTTGTGCATTCATTGCAATATTGTGGTGTGCCCCACTTGCATGTTAGAAAATTAATTTTGATAATCTCATCTTACCTTTGATGAGGACTTTAGGAACGACGTAATGTGTCAATCTTTTCTGTACACATATCATGGTTTTCTCTGTAGATTATCTCCCAAGGGAGTGGATATTAGATAAAATGTGTTTTGTATTCGCTGAATGTACCTAATATGTTCATATGCTCTGACATTTTATCTAGGAGTGGTAAAGTGTATTGTGCTATGGCCACTGCCAAGTGACTAGCATGATTTACAAGACCTTCTTTTATGCATATAGCTTGTAAATTTGTTACATAAATAAACAAGGGAGTAATATGTGTCAATTGCGACCCTAATCGACCTGGGTAAACAAACTTGCAGCTACGTTTGCAGAAGCACTATTTATAAACACTTTTTCTCCAATTTTCCTTCTCTGGCCAGTTTTTGATGATTCTGTCACCACTCCTATATAACGTATTACCAACAGGCAATATTAACTAGAAGGAACTCTTACAGTGGAATCAGATACTCTGATGAACCTGCTATTTTTGCTTGGGAACTCATGAATGAGCCTAGGTGTGTGTCCAACTCATCTGGTCCTCATCTTCAGGTAATGACTTCAATGCATTCAAAGATCCATTTTCACTTTCAGTACATGGGGATTTTTCTGAGTGAAAACACTCGGCACTTCAACCCGATGTCCCTTGGCAGGCTTGGATAGCAGAGATGGCAGCGTATGTCAAGAGTCTGGACGCTAAACATCTTGTTGCAGTAGGAATTGAAGGGTTTTATGGCACTGGAATAGCTGAGAGGCTGGGTTTTAATCCTGGGGACTGGGCAGCTTCACTCTGCTCAGACTTCATACAGAACTCGGCAGTTGAGAATATTGATTTTGCATCGGTGCATGCTTACCCTGACAGCTGGTATGTATTTTTCCCGATTATTTGTACAAATGTATCATGCTTTAGTTTATATGCCATTGATGCATATATTTGTTCCCAGGCTACCAAAGGCAAGCATGGAAGAAAAACTCAGATACCTTTCCAGTTGGGTTGATTCACACCTTAATGACAGCGAACACATCTTGAAAAAACCTGTTCTGTTCTCAGAAGTAGGTTACCTGCAGCATGTAGAGGGCAACAGCACAGTTGATAGAGATATTCTTCTAAGAGTTGTTTACGACAAAATCTATGATTCAGCGAGGAAGCTTCAGGCAGGCGGGGGTGCTCTTATTTGGCAGTTGATGGTCGAAGGAACACACATGTACCACGACGACTTCTCCCTGGTGGCACGCGATCATCCCTCGACTTATAAGTTGATAACGGAGCAGTCTTGTCGATTGCAAATGCTGTACGAGAATGATAGAGACCCTGACTGGCAATGTGCGATACAGCCCTAGGAATTTTACTGCCATTGATGCCGGGAAAGCCTGCTTCATCAAACAGAAACTCGTCTTCAGCGTTATCTTGAACAAGACTGCCTATAGAAGTGAACAGCTGACTGACAGGATGCGTATAGCAACAGAACGTTTGTAACTAGTGATAGATTAATCATCAAATGCAAGTAGGTGGCGTTTGAATTTGTCTGTGGTAATTACCGTTTTTTCCTTTCGTCTGTCGGCCACCAATGTGGTTGCTAGCATTCTTTCCATAGGTGCACGCAACTTGTTAGCTACTTTGTTTCTTGGCCACATGAATAGCAAGAAGAGTTTCAGAAATATCGGATTTGCTTTATGTGTTTTCATGTTCTGTACAGTGCAATTCAGTTTCAGATTCGCGCTCGGGCTGGTGCATTGCAGAACAGTGGCGGAGCCAGGATTGAAGTGAACCTTGGGCCAATTTGTTTTTCGGTAATATGTTTTTTTTAATCCTGGCTTCGCCACTGTTCTGCAAGAATTGAGGTTTAGCATTTTCCGTACAGGAGCTGCTCGACTGATAAGTTGCAAATTGACAAGAGTTCGCCGCTTTTCTTTAGCTTAGATTGCATCTGAGTTTGCCAGAAACTTGTACCGCCTCCATTCCTAAATATAAGATGTTGGCTGCTCAAATAAATAAATAAATATAAGATGTTGGGGCTGGTGGGCGCACGAGGAAGGAGGTGAGCCGTTGGATTTCACTCGTAAGGTAGACTGCTTAATTGACCGATTTCAACAACAAAAAAGAGAGTATGTTTTGCTTGCAAAACAGTGGTCGGCAGATATGACTCGTGTTGTGTATTGAGGGCTGGATGTTTATCTCGTTCTGATGTGCAAGAATAAAAATCTGCTGACACGTTCTTTTCATCCGGAGCATGTAGCGACCAAAACATACAACGGAAACGATGTGGCGTGGAGCACCAACCACACAAAGAGCAGGTCTGCCGTGCCCGTACGAGGACCATATGGCGCGTTGAAAGTTCCTAACGAGTAGTATTTCCCATTTGTAGCATACACATGAGACCATTGCCATATACCCACATACGTTCATATGTTGTGCCCATCAGGAGAGCTACGCCTGAAAAAGCAGGAGCACGATGTTTCTGTATGCACGCTCGTAGAACAAACTACACGGACCCGCAGGTTGTTATCGCCAGCGCCGATGATGCATGGCAAGGGCGCCTATTCGTGGATGCCGATCATGCGCGTAGGCTCGGCTTCATATGTACAAATCTGAAAAGTCAGCGTGGTGTCTC
>NC_057812.1:199038920-199058429 GCF_018294505.1 Triticum aestivum
CGCGTTGTTTCGGAGGGTTGGGCCGTCTCCACGAATTTGAGGTCCCGGTGCAAAATGTAAAATGAGGCCCTAAATGTTAAAAAATTCTTACAATTATAACGAGCTAGTATGGCTAGCACATACTCTCACTTAATTATGTAATTTTGAATATTTGTTATTTCACACAACGTTTAGAATTATGCGTGACGACCCGAGGAATAGCCAATCGATTGATAACCGAAAGAAATATCAACCGTTGTTCAAGGTGGTGTGTGTGTGGTTGGCGCGGGTGGCCAAGAGGTTTTCACCCAATATGGGTGATAGCATGGTGTTGATCTTTTACGACTTTACTGGTGCCAATATGTTGGCCTTTTCTTCTTCTTTTGTCAGATTGTTTGGCTGTATACATTCTAACTACGCAGTGACCGGGTGTTACTCATTATGCTTTGTATCCACTTAATGCTATATTTTATTAACGCCTTTATAAAAAAGTACCCAAAATACGAAATTAATGAAACTAATATAATTATTCAATATAGTGTTTGCCAAGATGAACCAACTAGAGATTTTAATTACTCAATATAGTGTTTGTATGTATACTCATTGATATAATTATTCAAGAGAAAAACAACCTAAATTAAATACTAACACTTTGTAGGCGCACATGATAGAGTGATGGATTGATCGGTAATACTGGTTGCTTTGGCTTGCGGCATTTGATGTTAACGTCTATCTTTTCCCATGCATGGTGGCTGCCGTGGTGAGCTGACATAGTTGCATGTTGAGATAAGTGGTTAATAAGGGTATTTTTTTTCATGCATGGTGACATGGTGACTCACATGACATGTCGAGAGAATTAAAGTTAGTGAGAATTAACTATTTAGGTTTATAGGATCACAAAAGATCGTTATGGGCTATGATGCTGACACTTGTGGTTAGTGATGTAGGGTTTCGTTCGAAATCACTTGTATTTGTTTCATAGAAAAACTCTTGCTAACCACCTGATAAGGCCAAGAGCCACTCGACCACTTCAGAAAAGAAAAAGAAAACAGGCAGATATGCAAATTATCTTCCCAGAGCTTCAAGCCAAGTTTTTCATGTGCAAGGCCATGTCTCTATCATCCTCATCAATCAATGGGACCGTTCTAATCCAGAGCCAGCAGCCCCTTTGCCACTCGTTCGTTGCCCGTAGTGCAAGCATGTAATACATGTCAAGTGGTTCATCTCCAAGACAAAGAAAGGACAATCCTCGGAGGCACTTCTCACGTGCGGGCACAAACTGATAATCAATTACAATTTAGACTATAAACCCACATAGCAGTACAAGTCAAGTTCTTTTTTGCGAGGGAAAAGAGGACTTTATTACTTAAGGCAGAGAGTCCGCCATACAAAGGCTTACAACCTCACTAGTCCCTGATCCAAACCACAATGGAGCAAGATAGAGAAAAAACTCCTATCCCAGTTGATCGAGCTGAACCCACCCACCGCCGGGCAGGTGCATCAGCCTCTTCTTTCTAGTTTCCGACAGGGCTACCCGCACTAGCCTCTGACCTCTACTCCAAAACCTGAACTTCACAGATCCGAACTGTAGGGGAGGTCCTGCGGCAAAATAGCTCGATGCCAGAATGATAAAAAGCTTAACACCTCTTATTTGACTTTTTCACTATTTTGAAATAAGAAAAAGATCCAAATCTAAAATGCAAAACACCGCAGTCCGAGGTGTGCATCTACCATACGCAGCAAGGCCATGGGCGACCTTGTTCTGTGTGTGACTAATATGAGCAATAACTATCTCTCTCGTACTCTCAGCAATCAACCCTTGAATGTCTTCAACCAGTATCGTGAGCATTGATTGATCCCATGTGAGTACAAGTTAAGCTTTACTCCCAATTTTAAGTATCTACACCTTTTATTTTGTTAAAATATTTTAAGTTGCAATATTATTTTAACACTCAAATGTTTAAAGGGAAACAGTGGGGAAGAAAACCACTGCAATTTTTATTGATTTAAAGAAGAATTTAAAAATATTTACAATAGTGAGGCAATAAATATTTACAACAGTGGGAAGCCCAAGCACCTATCTAATGTTACATGAGCAGCAGATCATGGAGCCAAGACAGAAATAGTGGGTCCCCGCAAAAAAAGGACAGAAATAGTGGGGCATTATTTCCTTTTAGTCCTATAAGCAAACAGGGAAAGTTCATGAAAGTATATTTGCCTCCATCTTTGAAAGCTTGTCACCTTGGCTCTGAAAATTCTGTTGTTCCTAGACATCCAGATGGCCCAAGCAGAAAAAATGATTATATCCATGAAGAAGGGAACCCTTAATTTCTGCATCAAGCCATGAAACGCCTCCGGGGCTGATGGATTCCTTCCTCTTTGAGGGCAAACAAAATTCCTGCATTCTTTAGAAAAAGGGCAACTCCAAAAAAGATGATGTGGAGTCTCCTCTTGAGCAGAGCCTAGTTTTTTAATCAATTCTCACATTTCTCGGTAATTTAAATGTTATACCTTTTTTTTGAGTCAACTCCAAAAAGATGACAAAGAGTATGAATTTATGACATATTAGAAATACCTAGAGTTTCAAAATATAATATGTCGGATATGCAACTCAAACTGAAAATCACTAACAAATTCACATATTTTAAAGCATCCACATTATTTTTAACTAAAATGTCAAAGTACCAATTTTAGCTTTTTAATATTTGAATACTTTGAACAATTATGTCAAGCATTCACCAAAACTCACAACTTTTGTTGTCCCTGTCTATTGTACCACAGAAATGACATCACAATACTGGTAGACTTATAGTGTTTAGAAATATTGTTGTTCTTCATAGGACACTGAATTCATTATCTAGAGTCGTGCATAGATGGTAGATGTAGAAGAAGCTATGAAAACATTTAGTTACGGGCCATGATGGGCATATATTTGGGGGAAATATGGCAGGTAGTTTATGCTAATGGCGTTTAATATTTTTTTTTTACTTTTTAGAACACGAATGTACTTAACATCCATGTGTCCATGTGAACATAGCCAAGGCTAAAAATGGCATCATTTCTGGGCACACATCCATGAGAATTTACTATATATCAAATATATATTGCTTTTTTAATGTCAAATAATAGCAACAATGTACACATCTCAAACTACATGTGTCTGGCTTATATTTTGTGGGCAGTCAACCATGTGTGCAAAAATCCGAGTCAGGTTATCCTCTCTCTAAGTCTAAGTTCTCAACATTGATTGGCTCAGTTGCGTCACTTAGCATAGGTTGTCGCAATTGGTCCCTCCTTCATTGTTTGTTACGATCTCTCTAAGTTCCCAACATCGATTGGCCAAGTTGTGTTATTTAGCTCAGGTTGTTGCAATTGGTCCCTCCTTTATTGTTGTCACACTCAGCTACTAGATGTATATACTTGAACTACGAAATATTGAAGTTGCAAATGCTTGAACTAGACTTGAAGTTCTGTTGAGGGGTTCTCCTCGGTGTTCATGAAACCCTCAATCAAGTGAATCAATTCATATGTTTTGTCCAAGTTGAACCATTTTTTTATCTGTTAGAATGTAAACATCTTATAATACCCTACTAAGCCAAAATTATCTAGCCATTTAGTTTTCTAGATTTATTAGTGATATTATCAATCTTCCAGCTGTATCATATATATAGTTTACTAGCTTTACATGCCCAAAATAAGCCCTTCGAGAATAGGAACCATTTTAGTAGAAGGCCCAAAGGATGTTAATGTTAAAGTACCATGCTCTAATCTATGACAGCCTCCAGATCTTTCCCTTTCCTTCAAAATATCTCTTGACCCTCAAATATGTAAGTAGAAAAATATTTGAATGTCTCGAATCATGAACCTTTCAACTCGTTACTCTATTAACAAAACCAGACTGACCAAATGGTACTTGTGTCGACTGTATATAGTGTCCCAAATTAAAGAGATGCAACACCTTGGAGTTAATAATTTGAAGTTATAAACAATGAGAGTATAAAAGTATGTTAAATAAACATGTTTTTAAGAATACAAGTCGTCCTTAAAAAAGGGACATGCCCTCCCACATGCAACCCAATTCATTAGTTTGTCCATAGTTGGTTGCAAACTCTTTTTGTAGCTTGTCATAGTGTAGAAAATGTTTCTCCCGCAGACAAAAAATCATGCCAGAACCGTTGCACAACAAGACTATTCCCCTCAAAACCGAAACCATATGTTTAGAATATAATGCTTGCACCATGTTGCTATGGACCGTTATTTTCCCAATATTATTGTTTTTCGCCTGCCTCTAATGCTAAATACAACTTATGTAACCTAGAGTCTGTGACCATTGCAACATGTGGCGTCTTTTGGTGAGACATAAGCTCCTACCTCCCTCCCTTCCACCGCATCAACATGTCCGTTCTGCTTCAAAGTGGCAATGCGTGCCACCAAGATCCATGCTTTTGACATGGGAAAGAGATCCGAAGTCACAATACCCCCACCAACTCCATACACACCCTTGTCTGGTGCCCCTGACACTAAATGCTATAAGCGCGTACCATTGGTTCGACGACTACCTGCCAACGTTCTCAAGTATTTCTCCTCCATACCATCTTCAAACTAAGCTGGTCATTCAATTCACACATGAATAAGCCACCCAACTTACAATATCCCCAATTGACTCCAAAACTTAACTCCCAAATGTTATATTTGTGTCGAATATATTATGTACGCAAGGGGTTACGTGGACTTGAAGTTGTAATTGATGTGGTTAGGTACGAGTTGTCTAGGAGTCGGACACTTGTATCCTAGGCCTCTTATATACGAAGGGGCACCACACGTTGTAACCTATGACGACTTGATAGCAACAGGTACGATGGGGAGCCGACGGCTTGTGCCGGCGTCCGGGCGGTCGGTGTTGCGGTATCTTGGGGAGGAGCGCCCGTAGTCATGCCCCGGGGATGTAGCCATATCGGTGAACCTCGTCAACAAATATCGTGCCTCGATGTGTCATCTATGATCTTGCATTAGCGTTTTATTCTAACAAGTGGTATCATGAGCAAGGTTGTGAGAAGGCTATGCGGAAGATCATCCGGAGGTACGAGGATCATGCTCGACGGGTGCCATGGAACGTTCGATTGGTGCAAGGTGGAGCATGGCGGCGATCGCGGATGCGGTCGGTGGTGTCGGACACTTCGGGCAGGAGGCCTGGACCGTTCAATGGGTTGCGGTCGGTAAGGATCGGCTAGACGTGGCGATCAGACCAGCGTAGTGGCTGTTGAAGACGTTACAGAGGCGGCGGATTCGGCTCGCGATCAGACCGACGACCAGACGAAGGGATGGCCGGATAGATCGAAGTGTAAGAGCATTAAGATACGCTCAGTGTTGTAAAGGGCAGCGGCACGGCACTGCGGACGGATTGTATCGATGATGTGAATGGCCACGGACTGATGGCGAGGTGATGACTGTTATGGCAGGGTTGGCATTGATGAGTACGTGCCACAAGGCTATAAGATCATTGGCGAAAAACAGACACGGCGTTAGCTGTTCGTCGGAATTTGCGGCAAGGTTTTTCCCAAGGTACGCGGAATCGAGAAAAGGAATGTCAGTATTTGGTTGCTCGTGTCGTAGGCGAGACGGCCGCTGGAGCCTCGAGCAGGCGTGTGGCAGTTGGTCTCGGTAGAAGCACGACGCGCAAGGCAAAGAAAAGTCAAGGCAGCAGGTTCGATCGGATAGAGGGTAGTGCACGAGGAAAGAGAATCGTGATGAGGCAGAAGTCCAGAGGTTTACATGGATGCTGTCAGCGGATCAAGTGATACGTGCGTGGGTGTACATGTTTCAGGGGACAAGTCTGCTGCTGGTCATGATTAAACAAGAGACGTGTGCATGCATAGGTCCGTGGGAGACTTGGCTTGACAAGGCTGAGCAAATCGTGACAGAGTTGAACTCGGTTTCGTGTGAGGGGAGGAAAAGAAGGGCCAGCTATATCCAGCGGAAATAAAGGGCTGGGGCGACGAGGCTAGCAGGGCACAAAATCAATCTGCAGGTTCAGGAAAAAGATGGAGCAACCAGTTTCGGCGGAGAGCAAATTCATCTTGCGTCGGCAAGGCTTCACGGTGATTTTCTGAAGGGCGGACAGGGACATTGTGTTGGTTAGATTTCTTAATAGATCGCGGACTGTGACGTGGCTTCAGACGAGGAATACGGGATCAGTGATTTTTTTCGTGAGGAAGTCACAGAGGAAAACAAGGGCGGTCAGACCGGCGGCAACAGGTCGGTTAGATCGCGGCTCGGCATGGCGCCGGGATTCACCAAATTTGATGTGGAGAAATTCGATGGCACGGGTAACTTCGGTCTATGGCAGACAAGAGTCAAGGATATTCTGACGCAACAGGGAATCTTGAAGGGTTTGCAGGAGATGAAGCCGGCCAAGGTTGACAACGATGCCTGGGAGGATATGCAAGTGCAAGCGGCCGCTACCATATGACTTTGTCTTGCAGATCAGGTCATGTATTATGTCATGGACGAACATACTCCTAAGGGAATTTGGGACAAGTTGGCAAATCGTCATATGTCCAAGTCAGCGACCAATAAGCTGTATTTGAAACAAAAGTTCTATGGGCTGAAGATGCAGGAGGGGTCGGATGTTGTGGAGCATGCGAATGCCTTTAATCAGTTGGTCACGGATCTAGCGCGTCTAGATGTGAAAATTGAGGACGAGGATAAGGCACTACTTCTTCTTGTTTCGTTGCCACCGTCCTATGAGCATTTGGTCATTACATTGACACATGGAAAGACAACCGTCAATAATGAGGAAGTCACTGCAGCGTTGCTTGGACATGAGTTGAGGAAGCAAAAGAATGCTACAGAGGAGAGTACTCAAGGTTTGGGGTTGGCAATTAAAGGTTATCAGCTCAGGAAGGGACAAGAGGCAGAGAAGAAAAGGAAGAAAAAGGTGCAGTGCTACAGGTGCAAGGGCTGGGGACATGTAAAGAGGGAATGCCCTGAACTGAAGGGTGGGACAAGTGCTAATGCGGCTACTCATGGTGATGACTCAGACAATAGTAGTGATGTTCTCGTAGTATCAAACAGGCGGTCAACAAAAACTGAAGCATGGATGTTGGATTCAGCTTGCTCTTTTCATGCGACGCCCAACAGGGAGTGGTTCTCTTCGTACACATCTGGTGAGTTTGGTTTAGCCTATGTCGGCGATGACAAAGGTTATCGTTTTGCTGGAGTAGGTGACATCAAAATCAGGATGTTTGATGGAGTTGAGCGGATACTTCGGGGAGTCAGGCATGTGCCAGGGTTAAGGAGGAATCTAATTTCACTTGGTGTTCTTCATGATGGTGGTATGGAATTACGTTCTGACCGGGATAAGAAGACCATGAAAATCATGAAAGATGGGATGATTGTGATGATAGGAAAGAGGACGGCTTCACATCTTTACAAGTTGTAAGGGAGCACTATTGCAGGTGGAGCTGCAAGAGTAGCAGTGGAGTCTCACAGTGGCGGCGGGTTTGGCCCGTCGGGTAGCTCTCAGTAAGCTGCAAAGAAGACAATTCAAGTCCGGAGTACATGAAGGTTCGAGCATGGACGACTTCTAAGTGGCGGAGAATATTCGCCAAGGTGGAGTTTGTTATATTTGTGTTGAATATATTATATATGCAAGGGGTTACGTGGACTTGGAGTTGTAATTAATGTGGTTAGGTACGAGTTGTGTAGGAGTCGGACACTTGTATCCTAGGGCTCTTATATACAAAGGGGCACCACACGTTGTAAACTATGACGGCTTGATAGCAACAGGTACGTGGGAGCCGACGGCTTGTGCCGGCGTCCGGGCAGTCGATGTTGCGGTATCTTGGAGAGGAGCGCCCGTAGTCATGCTCCGGGATGTAGCCACATCGGTGAACCTCGTTAACAAATATCCTGCCTCGGTGTGTTGTCTATGATCTTGCATTAGCGTTTTATTCTAACACCAAAAAGCCGTCCGCAAAATTAACTCCCCAAAAATCCCGGGGTTGTGGAGGCTGCATTCTAACCGATCACCAAAACATAGACAACAATAATTTTTTGTTGCTATTTCTCTCATCCTATTGCATATGTAAACCTCATTCCGACTTCATTTAAACAACCTATCAAATAATAGCTTGATGGTAGGAATGCATACGTTCAAACACCATTTTGATTGCCAATTCACAAATTCAAATTGAAACACTCATAGTTCAAAATTGAACCAAAAGAAACAACACAACCCTTAACCCATAGTTCACCAAGAATTCTTTGCCTCAATATTTTTGCTGTAGGGGCTCATTTTTGGTGGGCCCCAAAAGTTTATGGGCTTTAGAGAGGTAAATGGGATGGATTCGACATCGTCAACTCCCCCCCAATATTTTTTTGGATGCTCGTGAAATTTTAGGATCGACTAGAGATGCCCTTAGAAGTAGGCATGCATCCCATTAGTTGCCAGTAACATGACCTAGGAGCACCATGACTACTTAAGCAGATCCTCATACGCATGATACGATATAGTGGCGTTTTTTTAAAGCGGCAACACAAGTTTTGCCTGATTTCATTAGTTAAGAAGAAAAAATTGCACAATTAATTATGAAAAACTGGGCGAAAACCATAATAACATGCCCACATAGGGTACCGATGGCCAACCTGGCTACCCACAAGACTCACACATGCCACCGAAGAGAGAAACACTACCGATGTTGTCCGCAGATTGTCATTGCCACCCTTTATTCCCGAGAAAGCAACTCTGACTTCAATTTATTTGACCAAGGGCGAGCCCCCCACCACAACAAGCACACAAGAATCATGCCAGCCCATGCCAAACAAACAACTATACGCTCAAGTGGCAAGGCAGCTCCAAGTTCGAAGGCGAGCTACGACAGAAAAATATGCAAGTGATGTCATCGTGGCATATTTTGAATTGACCGAATGATTTACTCTCTCATGATGAATTCATGCACCTGTAAATTATAGCTTTCTACCTCGTCTCATGCACAAACAAGACCATGTATGTCATTACATCATTAAAAATCATGATATGTGCATTTTTATTTTGGAACCATTGCATTTTTTCACTTGAAAATACGAAATATATGTGAAGCTAAAGGCTGACTGAAAGAACATGCGGTGCCCCCATGTTTGGTTTTGGTAATTTATGACAATCTTTATGGACTAATGGTTGCCTTGAGTTATATTTGAAGGTTTTGTCCATAGGCTTTTCTTGCAGTACATGTGTTGGTTTCAAGGAGAGTTTGTGTTGACCAAGGTGCTATTAAGGAATTATCCAAAGTTTGGTCATGTGAGAGTTGAGCTTATTGCAAGCATGTCTTGAAGAAGAATATTGTGTGATCATTCATGTTTACCTTCAAGACATCATCCAAATGAAGAGAGTTGGAAAGATTCAAGGTTGATCAAGACTAAGTCAAGAGTGAATCAAGTTGATCAACTCACAAAGCGTAGAAGATGTACCGAGAGGGATCAAGTGATCCCATGGTTTGGTAAGCATTGTCCATTGTGCTTTGTATACTAACCCATGGTCTATGTGAGAGTTCTGCATGGGGTTAGGTACGTGTTCATGGGCTTGTGTCAAGAGGAAGATATCACTCAACCCATGGAGAGGATGACATCAAGTGGTGATCGTCATCAAGATTGCCGTGTGCAAGTTCAAGTGGATCATCGCGAAGAGATCAAGTGCTTGAAGCTTGCCGTCCATTGTGGTGACAATGGACTTGTGAAGATGTGCTGAAGAGTGGCTCACCCATAGTGGACTATGGGGGAGCAATCATCTAGTCTTCATTGAGCCAACGCAATCAAGAAAGGTGGTCCAACTTGAGGGAGTCAAGATCGTCATCATCTAGCTCAAGTGGACCATGTGCAAGGCAAAGGTTTGCCCTTGATAGGTTTTCTATTTTACCGGTCTCATGGTGGTAGTTTGGAGACCGGGTTATAGGATCGTTTGCCGTACTATCAAGGGGGGCTCTCAAGTTGGTAGCTTGATCATATCGTTAGTAGAGAGCTCAAACCATTGCATCCTTGCATCATCTTTCTTGGTTCTTGTTTGGTTCTCTTTGTGAGTCTTAGAGCTTATGGTCATCTTGATGACAAGCTTGATTTCATTGAAAACGGAGTTCACATGCATCTTCTATGATGTTTTCGGTGTTGGAGGTTTTACCGGTCTTTTACGAGGAAGGGTTCTCACCATTTTATTATGGGACTTTTCTCATTTGCTTCTTATTGATATTTCTTTGAAGATCGTGTTAGCCCCTGTCGCTAGCTTTCCAACAAACTTGGTTTCATCGAATTCGGAGTCCGTTTGCAAAAGTTGTGTCAGTTTTGGTGTTCTGAAAAGGCTGCAGCGGTACTACCGCGAATTGGAGCGGATGTAATTTTTTACTACCGCTCCAGAGCAGTACTACCGCGACTCCTACAGCGGTAGTACTGCTCCGGACCAAAAACTCGTCCCAAGTCTTGCGGTGGTAGGCCCGGATGTATTTTTTTAGTACCGCTCGCAAGCAGTAGTACCGCTACCATTTGCGGTAGTACCGTGAGGTCGAGCGGTAGTACCGTGAGGACAAGCGGTAGTACCGCTCCGGCGGTTCTTTTGGCCTTTTGCCTCCTCGCTGTTGTTTTTCAAAGGGATACTTCCGCCCTAGCGGTAGTACCGCTCCTTGGAGCGGTAGTACATCTCTGTGCGGGCTGTGAGCATAATGGTTGGATTTTTCCCCACCTATAAAAGGGGTTCTTCTTCCCCAATGAACCTTATCCTTTTAGCTCGTGTTCTTCCCCCATTGTTGACCTTCTTCAAGCTTGCTAACTCTCAATCCTTCCAATGATTCTTGCTAGTTCTTGAGGGAAATGAGAGAGGAGATCTAGATCCACGTTTCCACCAATCACTTTCTCCTCTAAGTGAGGGGAACCCCTTGGATCTAGATCTTGGAGTTCTTCGTGTTCTTCTTTCGTTCTTCCTCTCATTTTCTTCCCTAGCATTAGTTGCTTTGGTGGGATTGGGAGAGAAGGACTTGGGCACTCCGTATGCCCTTGCCATTGCATTTGGTGCATCGGTTTGAGTTCTCCACGGTGATACGTGGAAGTAAAGTTTGAGAAGCTTATTACTCTTGGGTGTTTGGCCACCCTAGAGCTTGTTCCTCTTGGGTGCCTTGGCGCCCTAGACGGTTGGTGGTGTTCGAAGCTCAATCATTGTGGTGTAAAGCTCCGGGCAAGCGTCGGGGTCTCCAATTAGGTTGTGGAGATCGCCCCGAGCAATTTGACGGGTACCGGTGACCGCCCCCAAGGGTTGCCAAAGTGTACGGGTTCGGTGACCGCCCCCAAGGGTTGCCATTTATACGGGTTCGGTGACCGCTCTCAAGGGTCCCTTAGCGGAATCATGGCATCTTGCATTGTGCGAGGGCGTGAGGAGATTACGGTGGCCCTAGTGGCTTCTTGGGGAGCATTGTGCCTCCACACCGCTCCAAACGGAGATTAGCATTCGCAAGGGTGTGAACTTCGGGATACATCATCGTCTCCGCGTGCCTTGGTTATCTCTTACCCGAGCTCTTTACTTATGCACTTTACCTTGTGATAGCCATATTGGTTCTTGTCATATATCTTGCTATCACCTAGTAGTTTATCTTGCTTAGCATAAGTTGTTGGTGCACATAGGTGAGCCTAGTTGTTGTAGGTTTTGTGCTTGACATATTAACCACTAGGTTTATTCCGCATTTGTTCAAGCCTAAACCGTAATTATTTTAAAAGCGCCTATTCACCCCCCTCTAGGCGACATCCACGATCTTTCAATTGGTATCAGAGCCTCGTCTCTCTTTGTTAGGCTTAACCGCCTAGAGAGTAAAGATGTCGACTAGGGGATTAGGATTCTCTCACACTCTTAGTTTCGATGGCATAAATTTTGATGTTTGGGTAATTCACATGCTTAATCTCTTTAGGGTCATGGACCCAAATTTAGAGCGAATTTTAGATATGGATTTTTCTCATCCAAAGGATCCTCAAAGATTATCTTTAGAGGATGAGAAAAACTCTTATCTCAATGCTCAAGCTTCTAATGTGCTTTTCGATGCTTTGAGCAATGTAGTTATATTTCAACATGTCGTTCCGGGATGCTCATGAGTTGTGGACAAAGCTTCAAGATAAATATGGCGTGTCCAAGTTTTGTGGGGATGATTGTTCTCCCTCCACATTCGGCCGTATAGTCTTCTCAACTTCTTCTACTTCACCTACATGTGGCTTGCCACAAGGTAATGATATGGTGAGTAGTGTTGGTCATTGCAATGATGATAGTATGTTTATTGTGGATGATCCTTCATCACTATCTTATTGCAATGTCCTTCTTTGGGCTTTAACACTTCGAGCACTCCAAATGTTTCACATGCTTGTGTTGATAGTCCTTGCATATCATGTAGAAATTGCTTGACTAAATCCCATGATGATATGTTTACTATGTCTTGTTGCCATGATAAAAATGCATATATGTCCTTGAATTGTTGTGCTAACAATGTAGAGGAAACCCAACACCCCATGGAACAAGATGTGGTCTTGAATGGTGCTTCAATGGATCCTTCATCATCATCTATTGCATTTTGCCTTATGGCCAAGGCTTCAAAGGTATCTCCCACTTTGAATCCCAATATATCTTGTGATGATGGCAAGAGTGATGATGATGTTGATTATGATGAAGAGAATGATAATGTTGCCTCCTTAAAAACTAAGGGGGAAATAATTTTTAAAGCTCTTCACAAAAATAAACTTGCTCGTTCCAACTTCATGGAAATCATGTCTCTTGCCATTGAAGGCAAGAAATACATTGAGGAGTTGGAATCTCATCTAGAGGAGCATGAGGTCACCATTGAGAAAATGGAAGCTCATGAGCGTGATTACGCAAATGAGATCACGGAGCTATCTCAAGCTCTTGAACATGAACAAACCACATCCGAATCTCTTGAGGAGACCTTTGCTCTAGAATTATCTAGAATAAAGGAATCTCATGATAGAGCACTCGAGGTGGCCAATGATTTCAAAACTAAAAATGCTAAGCTTGAAGTTGCTCATGCTAGACTCCTTGAGGATTTTGAGCACCTCGAAAATGGCTCAAGGGTCATCAAGGGTGAGCTCATCAAACTCACCGAGTCTCATGCTCAACTTAAAGCTTCATATTCAAAACAGCTTGCCAAGTTTTCTTCTCCTCTTGTTGCTAATGATGATGCTTGTGCTACTAACTCTATCTCTTGTGAAGCATCCATATTAAAGGAGAATGTTGAGCTAAGGGCTCAACTTGAGTTGCTATCTAGCAATTATGGGATGTTGGAAGAAAATCATGTAAACCTCACAAGCTCTCATGATGATCTTCTAGTATCCCATAATGTGCTAAAGATAGCTCTTGAGGCCATGCTTGCTAAGGTAACATCTAGTGAGCCTCATGTGGATACTAGCACTACTTTTGGTCAAAATGCTATATTGCCTTGTGCTAGTCCTCGCGATTCATCCATGCATAACATTGGTACATCTTGTGATGAATTGCTTTCCTTGCCTTGTTGCTCTAACGATGAAGCTTATACTTCCTCTAGTACTTGTGTTGAGACTAACCATGCAGATAAAATCAAAGAGCTCAAGGCCCGAGTCACTTCTTTGAAGAAAGACTTGGAAAAGAGTCATGAAGGAAAATTCACACTTAACAATATCTTGAGTGTGCAAAAGTCCCCCAATGACAAAGGTGGACTTGGATTCAACTCCAACAAGAAGAAGAAGTCCAAAGTGAACAAAAAGAAGGGCCAAGAACAAGTCAAGAATTCGGCCAAGATTGTTTGCTTCAAGTGCAAAGTAGAAGGGCATCATGTTAGATCTTGCCCATTGAAGAAGAAGGCCATTAGTGACAAGCAACAAGGGAAGCGGCCACAAGTTCGATCTCATGCTCAACCACATGTTGAAGAAAGTCCTCTTTCCAAGAATCCTCAAGCTAATGCTTCTCAAGTTGAGAAATCAAGTGAGAAGAAAGTGAAGAGTAGACGTTGCTACTTATGTCGTGAGAAAGGTCACCTCAACTCTTCATGCACTAGTGGCAACTTATCCAACCCAATTATTATTGATGATATCTATTCTCTTGGGAAGGATAAGGTTGGCAATGTGTTTGCCAAAGTTGTTGGTACTCAAAGTGGTGTCAAGAAGAGAACCATTTGGGTAGCCAAGCCTATTGTGACTAACCTCTTAGGACCCAACTTGGTTGGGGACCAACAAGCTCAAACTTGATCAATAGGTGTTTTTGGAGGGCACTGGAGACTTGGCTACTTTATGAAGAATTAAGGGGACTTCATCATTCTAATTGTCTCAAGACAAGTTATTCGAATTATCAAGTTTCTATCTTATATCCAATGTTTCTCCATGCGGTAACTCGTGCTTAAAGTGTTTACATTGGTAGTTACTTACCCCTTTGCATGTTTGGTTTTGTTCCTTGCATGTGTTTGTATATGTTGTGCTTCCAACTTGATTATCTTGTGCAATCAAGTATGTGTGTGTTGGTTTGCACATCATGTACGTGTGTGTCATGCATTGAGCCTTTTGCATCTTGTTCTTTTCCTAGTTGGCTCTTGTGAGAGATTAATGGAATATCCCATTATGGGGGAGTGATGTGCTTTGTGCACCTCACAATCCTATATATGTGTGTACATGAGTAATACCATCTAGTATTGATATTTCAAGATTATCTAGTCGTTATGTGGTATGTCTTCTCATGAGAAATTCAAATTCTATATTGTCCATTAATTATCTCGTGTTGGATCGTCATTTTGCCTCTTGTTTATCCTTAATTGGTATCACATTATGGGGGAGTAATATGCTATGTGTATATTACTAGCCTAGAAAATGTGTACATTTGAGATATTGTCACCTAGAGTTGATATTGTAAATTATCTTGTTCCTAGGTGGCATGTTAGCTTTACAAGTTACAATTTTCTTTTTGTTTGGTGTGAAGATGATGTTGGATATCCTTATTATCTACCACCGGGAATTATTTCCAAATACTTCTTGTCTTTTGACAATTGCTACTCACTTATGTGTGGTAGAAATTATTGATCATCTTTACATTAGCCTTTGCTTTTATTTGCTTTATATCTTGCCTAGGATTGTGTCAACTCCCATTGTATTCCATACCACTTGTGGATCTTGTTAATTTCTTGACCTTGTCTAGTGTTTCCTAGATATAGTGAAAGTGGTGATCCCACCTCGTGCACTTTGTATTCAAATGCAAATTCTCTATAATGCACTAGTCTTGGGGGAGCTATCCTATTCTCTATAAAACACTCATCTTGTGATCCTTATCAAATGTGTGTCGGTGAAAGGCAAGTCATTTCTTTTGGGTACTTTGTGCCATCATGAAGCTTTGTAGAGAGCTCGGTTTGTTTGGAACCATCCTCTCTTTTGGGAGTTTGACATCTTTCTTTTTGAGTGTATCAATGGATATCTCATTCCTTGATGTATCTTTTATGGATATCCTCCAAGTGATGATTTATTCATTTGGTATCTTTTCTTTGCTTGGTATTTCTTTGTCTTTTGGTCTCGGTTCTTGAAAGTCTTGAGCATGCATATTTACTTCTTGTAGTTTCTTTGGCATGTTTTCTTTATTTGACCCAATATATAGGGGGAACTCCACCAAGTCTCAAATTGGATGAGATGTGCATGAAATTCATTTTCATATCTATATGCACATATTTATGTGGAGTTTGTCCTATGTGTTGTTGGTTCTCTAACTCTTTGGTCCCAATGAGTTTGGGTACCATTTTGTTTGTGTTGTTGTTCTAGGAACAAGTGGAGATGCATTGGATGCTCGGCTCACTCACAAGGAAGGTGTTGTCACCATGTGCTTATTGGAGTCAAGCTAGGATACCAATGAACTATTTTGTACCTTCAATTGGTATCTACTACATCCTTCCAATGTTATCTCGGTAACAAGTATCTTCATATACTTCATGCACACATTTCTTGCATCAACCTTGTGTAGGTTGTATCATGGCATGTTATCCATTCTTTCTTGTGATACTTGTTTCCTTTCTCAAAGCATCCCAACAATGATGTCTTGTTGCTAGTTGTGATGTCTTTGATGGGTGTGTGGTAGGAATTCATTTATATACTATAAGACCATATCTAGCCATGTGCTATACTTCCAAGCAAATATCTTATTGGTATATGTATGACCTCCCTTTGGATATCTTGTTCCTCGTGTTGTAACTATTTCGGGTGTACATCCTTCTTTGTAGATATATATCATCATGATTTCGTCTACCTAGAATCTTATACACTTGAGATAAGTTGCATATCTAGTTGATATCCTTTCTTTCATGTCCACCTTGTCTTTCTTATGTTATTTCTTTGGTGGCTCCGTGAAAGCTTTTGCCTTGAGTGCGTGTCTTCTATCGTTGCATCTTGATGCGCTCTTGTGTGGTGAACATTATTTTCCTCATGCTTTTCTTTAAGAGGTTTTTGCCATCTTAATTAGCATCCCTCGTCTTGACGCGCCTTTCATCTTCTATCTTCACCGTGGGTTGTCACAAGCATAGGTTCTCTATATGCTTATTAGTAATCTTGTGAACCCATTTGCTTGTTGTGCGTGGGAATGATAGGCCTTGCACTGTGTTGCCTCATTCTTTCAAGACTTTATTGATGCTTAATGCTCATCCGTACATTAGTCTTCTCAAGTGCATTGCCTTGACTCACACACATCATTTTGGTTGAGCCCATTCTTAAGTTGCCTCTTTCACTTATTTCTCAACCATGTGTTTGTTACATTTACTAGGCTTAGTTTCCTATATGCTCACTTGCACTTGTTGTAAGTTTCTATTGATTTTGGGGGAGTTATATTTGAAGGTTTTTTCCATAGGCTTTTCTTGGAGTACATGTGTTGGTTTCAAGGAGAGTTTGTGTTGACCAAGGTGCTATTAAGGAATTATCCAAAGCTTGGTCATGTGAGAGTTGAGCTTATTGCAAGCATGTCTTGAAGAAGAAGATTGTGTGATTATTCATGTTTACCTTCAAGACATCATCCAAATGAAGAGAGTTGGAAAGATTCAAGGTTGATCAAGACTAAGTCAAGAGTGAATCAAGTTGATCAACTCACAAAGCGTAGAAGATGTACCGAGAGGGATCAAGTGATCCCATGGTTTGGTAAGCATCGTCCATTGTGCTTTGTATACTAACCCATGGTCTATGTGAGAGTTCTGCATGGGGTTAGGTACGTGTTCATGGGCTTGTGTCAAGAGGAAGATATCACTCAACCCATGGTGAGGATGACATCAAGTGGTGATCGTCATCAAGATTGCCGTGTGCAAGTTCAAGTGGATCATCGCGAAGAGATCAAGTGCTTGAAGCTTGCCGTCCATTGTGGTGACAATGGACTTGTGAAGATGTGCCGAAGAGTGGCTCACCCATAGTGGACTATGGGGGAGCAATCATCTAGTCTTCATCGAGCCAACGCAATCAAGAAAGGTGGTCCAACTTGAGGGAGTCAAGATCGTCATCATCTAGCTCAAGTGGACCATGTGCAAGGCAAAGGTTTGCCCTTGATAGGTTTTCTATTTTACCGGTCTCATGGTGGTAGTTTGGAGACCGGGTTATAGGATCGTTTGCCGTACTATCAAAGGGGGCTCTCAAGTTGGTAGCTTGATCGTATCGTTAGTAGAGAGCTCAAACCATTGCATCCTTGCATCATCTTTCTTGGTTATTGTTTGGTTCTTTTTGTGAGTCTTAGAGCTTATGGTCATCTTGATGACAAGCTTGAGTTCATCGAAAACGGAGTTCGCATGCATCTTCTATGATGTTTTCGGTGTTGGAGGTTTTACCGGTCTTTTCCGAGGAAGGGTTCTCACCATTTTCTTATGGGACTTTTCTCATTTGCTTCTTATTGATATTTCTTTGAAGATTGTGTTAGCCCCTGTTGCTAGCTTTCCAACAAACTTGGTTTCATTGAATTCAGAGTCCGTTTGCAAAAGTTGTGGCAGTTTTGGTGTTCTGAAAAGGCTGCAGTGGTACTACCGCGAATTGGAGCGGATGTAATTTTTTACTACCGCTCCAGAGCAGTACTACCGCGGCTCCTACAGCGGTAGTACCGCTCTGGACCAAAAACTCGTCCCAAGTCTTGCGGTGGTAGGCCTGGATGTATTTTTTAGTACCGCTCGCAAGCAGTAGTACCGCTACCATTTGCGGTAGTACCGTGAGGACGAGCGGTAGTACCGCTCCGGCGGTTCTTCTGGCCTTTTGCCTCCTCGCTGTTGTTTTTCAAAGGGGTACTTCCGCCCTAGCGGTAGTACCGCTCCTTGGAGCGGTAGTACCGCTCTGTGCGGGCTGTGTGCATAACGGTTGGATTTTTCCCCACCTATAAAAGGGGGTCTTCTTCCCCAATGAACCTTATCCTTTTAGCTCGTGTTCTTCCCCCATTGTTGACCTTCTTCGAGCTTGCTAACTCTCAATCCCTCCAATGATTCTTGCTAGTTCTTGAGGGAAAAGAGAGAGGAGATCTAGATCCACGTTTCCACCAATCACTTTCTCCTCTAAGTGAGGGGAACCCCTTGGATCTAGATCTTGGAGTTCTTCGTGTTCTTCTTTCGTTCTTCCTCTCATTTTCTTCCTTAGCATTAGTTGCTTTGGTGGGATTGGGAGACAAGGACTTGGGCACTCCGTGTGCCCTTGCCATTGCATTTGGTGCATCGGTTTGAGTTCTCCACGGTGATACGTGGAAGTAAAGTTTGAGAAGCTTATTACTCTTGGGTGTTTGGCCACCCTAGAGCTTGTTCCTCTTGGGTGCCTTGGCGCCTTGACGGTTGATGGTGTTCGGAGCTCAATCATTATGGTGTAAAGCTCCTGACAAGCGTCGGGGTCTCCAATTAGGTTGTGGAGATCGCCCTGAGCAATTTGACGGGTACCGGTGACCGCCCCCAAGGGTTGCCAAAGTGTACGGGTTCGGTGACCGCCCCCAAGGGTTGCCATTTGTACGGGTTCGGTGACCGCCCTCAAGGGTCCCTTAGTGGAATCATGGCATCTTGCATTGTGCGAGGGCGTGAGGAGATTATGGTGGCCCTAGTGGCTTCTTGGGGAGCATTGTGCCTCCACACCGCTCCAAACGGAGATTAGCATCCGCAAGGGTGTGAACTTCGGGATACATCATCGTCTTCGCGTGCCTTGGTTATCTCTTACCCGAGCTCTTTACTTATGCACTTTACCTTGTGATAGTCATATTGGTTCTTGTCATATATCTTGCTATCACCTAGTAGTTTATCTTGCTTAGCATAAGTTGTTGGTGCACATAGGTGAGCCTAGTTGTTGTAGGTTTTGTGCTTGACATATTAACCGCTAGGTTTATTCCGCATTTGTTCAAGTCTAAACCGTAATTATTTTAAAAGCGCCTATTCACCCCCCCTCTAGGCGACATTCACGATCTTTCACTGACCCTTACCAACCATTGCTATGCATGTAAATAAATTTACGATTTAACAGTTTATGCAATTTTTGTTATAGAGCACACAAGACAAACTTTTCTCA
>NC_057812.1:199058818-199061949 GCF_018294505.1 Triticum aestivum
GAAAGAGATATTTAACCATAATAGGTCTCTCACTTATAATACTCTTCATATACCACAGATTAAACTATTTAACCATAGCAGACCTCCCACTTACAATACCTGCATATACCACTAATTAAACTATGTCCATTACGTGGCCTTCTTCAGTGACAACACAATGATGGGGTACTTAGCCTTTGCTTTCTCTAGATGCTTTGCAACGATGGAGGCAAACACCACAAACAAGTCATCAATAATGTCCTCCCCAAAGTGGTCTACGATTAGCGGCTCCATCACCGCCCTTATGCAATTAGCGACATTTGCCCCGCTGCCAGCATAATCTAGTACCACATCACCATCTGAGTCATCCTGAGGATCCCAGTTGGATTCAAAGAGTCTGGCATGCTCGATGTCGAAGAGCCTACTCTTGTTGATCAACTCCCGGACCTCTTTCACGGATGGGGTGTAGTAGGGCACGTTGAATGAATCCAACTTCTCCTTTTCCACACGACCCTATCATGCAAACCAATAATACTTATGGTAGGGTGGGTGTATCAAATGAGAAATCTTATTTTGTGGAACCGTTGTTCTTATTTTAGCGTTCAAAAGTGCACTTCTGTCTGACATGCTTTAGAATGTGAATTTCTTTTCTCCACTTTTACGTGTACTTGGCACCTTTTTTTTCTTTTCCGGATAAAATGTACTGCCACTTTGCATATATGTCGGTATTCAACATCAATGTAATCTCGTTCATATAATGTTGTCATGCAAGAATGAATTAGTTTAGGAACATATCTAATTACATATGCAATTATAAGTTGGTCAACATGAAGAGTAATTTTATTTTTTTAGAAGGAGGCTTTACCCGGCTTTTGCATCATACGTGGCACACAACCACAATATGAAGACTAATATAGTTACTTGAAAAGAAAGCAAGACATCGTTGCTTTAGTTAACATGTCCCGTACCTTTAGTACCAAAGACAGGAGAGATTCAGCAACCAATTCATACAAGGTGCCAACCTCCCCATGCGTCATCATTTCTTCATTCTTTCGGCCAAGAAACGTTAGCAACATTCGACCGCCACTGACAAGCTCTTTGAAACGCAATGTAAGGAACAACTCAAAGTCCTTTTTGAATTGTTCTTGGAATAGCTTAATCACCATAGGTGGAGTAGTTTTTCCAATGTAGATGTTGCCTTCGTTCAAGTGAGTGCAACTTGAGAGCTCCTCCGGCACCTAGGTAATTACATATCATGATGGAGTCATTATATTGTATAAAATGGCCCAACAGTACTTACTACTCTTTCACCTCCTAGTCGGTGATCCATGGAAGCAAATTGAATTGTTTGCAACTTTGCATGGTGAAGCCTTCAGACCATTCAGGTGTGTTCTTATAATGCGACAGGATATCGTTGAGATATTTCATGCCTATCTTCAACTATTTTTTTGACCAACAAAATATGAGTAATATTAATATACACTGAAAAAGTAAATCATTGGATTCACATCGTCATTGGCATCGGAGAGAACAGAGAACTCCAAGAAAGTACTGAAAGCGTAATCTTGGGCATAATATAGGAAATATATACATAGCAAATTTATACCGACTGTTTTAGATAAGTTTATATTGGCTGAAAATTACATTTGTGTTATCGTACTCACTCCGCTCAGATATTTCTTTATATTACATTTGTTGTTATTGCACACACTCTACTCAGATACTTTTTGATTTTAATTCGCTGAAAAAGTGAAAATTCATCAGTTTAAAATACGTAGATATTTCTTGCTATTACTCCTGTTCCAAGGCTAGCGATTGCTGGGCAATACACACATCATGTCTTGATATTACGACCCATTTAATAAAAGCTCCAGTTAGCGAACAACGATGTCACATGTAGCTTCGTGAATCTAGCTTCGCACTTGAATGTTGTGGAGCAAGAAGTTGGAGAGGTTCAGAACATGCCCATAATATCAACAAATAGATAGGTTTGGCTTGTAGAATTTTTTTTAATATATTTTATATTTATGAACGGAGAGAGTAGTAGCTAAAACTTGAACAGTACTAGTTTTGAAAAGAAAAATAAATACCTTAGAGCGCCACATGAGGGAGTAGGACGAGTGGAAGAAGTGGACGCTCCGGGAAGGGAAAAGCTTCCTGTAGTATGATCGGGGCAGTCCTGCCACATAGTAGGGCGGCGTATCTTCCCCGCCGAGATTTTCAAGTTGCTCCAGTGACCGGAAGACGAGGTTGAAGTCGTTCCCCGGCAGGTCATTCAGGAAGAACTGCACCTCCACGGCGCGTCGTTCTTCTTCAGACTTCCGAGTGCAGGAGCGGACCGCACCGATAACCTCGGAGACGAAGCCCAGAGTGTTGGGACCCGATGAGCAGCCGAGGTCAGCGACGACCATCGTGCTCCGTCGGGCAGAGAGCGAGGTGTACACCTCTTCTATGGCCTTGCGAAGCACCGGCCTTGTCTCCAAAATGGCCTTCTCCTGCATACGTGCATGAAACACAGCAAATTATTTCATGCAACGAGAGTGAATTGCAACACAGTGCAGGATACAAACCTGGAGCCTCTCATCTAAAAAACAAACAAACCTGGAGCCTGGAGTTTGCGGCGTAGCTGTTTTCGCCGTTGCCGGTAACCATGCGAACGCCGCTTGCTTCCTTCATAGCTATTCAGGGGGGTGATGTCTATTAGCTTTGCAAGTTCGGGGCTACAAGCTTGCTAGATTGACTGCACCATGTATCCAGTATAGATCACAACGGCTCTATTATTTATAGAGAGCCAGGATGACCACCCCCCACAACACGAGTAAGACTAGTCATAGTGGGAAGTAATTTAGAGTAGTAACATGCATATGTTACTAGTCTATATTACTATCTACACAGTGGGTAGTAATATATGTGTTGTGTCATGCATCACTTCATTTATTATGTTGTAGACTCATTTTTTCTTGATATGTGTGATGTTACAGTAACTAGCTATGTTACTACATGCCTCTTTTTCTTCATTAATTACATGCCACATCATCTATTTTGTCTAGATAAATGTGATATTACCACCTATATTACTCTTATTGTGGGTAGTCTAATGAGATTCATGGGTTTATGGGGTTGTTAGGATAAATTGGCTGAGATTTAATTAA
>NC_057812.1:199062150-199063835 GCF_018294505.1 Triticum aestivum
ACACGCAGCGTGGTCCGTGAAAGCCCGTCGGTTTTGCCGGTGTGTAGTACACAAACACACACTCACTCTACTGGGTTCTACAAGGCGTACTTAACAGTTTTTTGTTTTGTTTGGAAAAGGAGCATATTTAACTTGACAGGTCACCTTGACTAAGAGTATGCCTCACTTCTTTTTTAGGTAGGCCTTCGTTAATTAAGGACACGTGAGGTTCTCGGATGATAGCTGGCCACATACTCCACCGTACCAGCACTCAAGTTTTGACAACATTGCATGAGACAAACATGCCTCACTGCAAGGTTCTGGACATACACATGTTAAATGTCTCATTCTCGTGACAAATATTTGTGGCACAGAAGCTTTTGTTCCCATCTCAATAGCTTCTAGTTATTTGATGAACATTCCTCTTTTGCATACAACTTGTAACAAAAGCACAATTTTTGCAAGCAATGTATGTGGTGCTTATCCAACTGATATCCGTATTCAAAACTAGGCACCTCTAAAAAAATCGTTGAAGGTGAGAATCTTCGGTATATGCACGGATGTGCCATATTAACTTAAGGATAATGTTAAAAATGTTGGTCGCAGTGGGGAGTATCATATACTAGTATCATGCATCGTCTAATATTAGTGTATGATACTACATGCATAGTATCATAGTATCTTATTTATTGCCATACATGGCACATACTAGTATATCATTTAATATAACACAATATCATATCATGATACTCAATCTTCTTTTTCTTTATTTAATTATATGTCACCTCAGCAAAAATGTCAAATTAGTATACATGATAATACTCCCTTTGTGACCAGCCTAAAAGGAACTGCAAATGCAATTCAAATGGACATTTTTTCTAACTATGATGCGACAATTACGCGCCTACCTTTTTTATTATAATTTAGTCGGGTCATATGGTGTATAGTCAATATTACATATAACTTATATCCCTCTTGAAATGTTACAAATTAGTTTTTGGACATTTGTTGAGGCATCTCGAAGTCTTTTAGCTTTGTTGTAGCGGCTTGTAACATCTCAAATTTACAATTTGGAATGTTATACATAGGTCATTCCTGCATATCATATTTTATTGCATTTCGTTTTGCGATCCTCGAAATTCTAAGCAACTCAAGGACACACGGAGAGAGTTGGGGATTTAACGTTTCTCATATTTGAATTTTATCAAATATCAAAACAAGGATCACTTTGGTTTTAATCATTTTTCTCTCTGAAAATATTTCATATTAAAATGTAAGAGAGTAGATAATATGACTTCTCCACAATAAAGGGAATATTGAAGGAAAAATATTAAAATCAAATAAATATTTTCTTTTGGATTTTTATTGCTATTTTATTTGAATTAGGAAAAATATGCGTTTTCTAAAATTGCATTAGAGGCCCAAATAAATGTTCACTTTGTCCGCAATATTATTAGAGGACCGTGATTTTTTTTAGGATTTTTGGATTTCGTTTAGTATTTCTTTTATTTGTTTTTCCGCGTCAGGATTATTTAAAAAAAATGCACCGACCTAACCGGGCCGGGCCAGACCCGGACACCACCCGGCCGACCTTTAAAGGGCGAGGCCCGAAGCCCGCAGCGCCGCCAGCCCGGCCCTGAAACCCTAGCGCCGACGACGCCTCGCGCCGCCGCCGCCCGACGCTGCCGCCTCCCCGTTGCGCCGCC
>NC_057812.1:199370579-199382184 GCF_018294505.1 Triticum aestivum
AAAAGTCGATTCAGTCAACTGAAGTGTGGCTTAATCGGAGCAGAGCAGCAGCACGAGTGAGGGGGAGAGCAGCAGCAGTAGCCGGGCGAGCGAGCGAGAGCCGGAGCAGCAGCAGCAGCACGAGCGAGCGAGCGAGAGCCGGAGCAGCAGCAGCAGATCTGGCTGGTATGGACGCCGCCGCCGAAGGGGCCTCGCACTGGGGGAGAGCCGCCATGCAGATGTCGCCCGCAGCGTCGGCTTGAAGGTAGCCGCTCCATAGGGGTGCAGGATGGAGCACCATCGGCGTGGGGAGGTCGAGTTAAGGAGAAGGTGCGATGCGATGAGTGTACAACCTCTTTGGTGGCGCCGAGTAGCCCTCGGCTTCGTCCGAGGAGTCGGTGAGGATGCTGCCGTTCCGGTGGAGCAGGTTAAGGCGGTGTTGTGGAGGTGGAGGACGGGCCGGCTGAACCAGCGGGACGGCGAGATGGACGACGGATCCTCATCCGGGGAGGTGGATGAGGGACGTTGTCGGTGTCAAAACCGGTGGATCTCGGGTAGGGGGTCCCGAACTGTGCGTCTAGGCTGGATGGTAACTGGAGGCAAGGGACACGAAGTTTTACCCAGGTTCGGGCCCTCTTGATGGAGGTAAAACCCTATGTCCTGCTTGATTAATATTGATGATATGGGTAGTACAAGAGTGGATCTACCACGAGATCAGAGAGGCTAAACCCTAGAGGCTATCCTATGGTATGATTGTTGTCTATATTGTCCTACGGACTAAAACCCTCCGGTTTATATCGACACCGGAGAGGGTTAGGGTTACACAAAGTTGGTTACAATGTTAGGAGATCTGAATATCCGTATCGCCAAGCTTGCCTTCCACGCCAAGGAAAGTCCCTTCCGGACACGGGACGAAGTCTTCAATCTTGTATCTTCATAGTCCAGGAGTCCGGCTGAAGGTATAGTCCGGCTATCCGAACACCCCCTAATCTAGGACTCCCTCAGTAGCCCCTGAACCAGGCTTCAATGACGACGAGTCCGGCGCGCAGATTGTCTTCGGCATTGCAAGGCGGGTTCCTCCTCCAAGTAATTCATAGAAGATTTTGAACACAAAGATAGTGTCCGGCTCTGCAAAAATAAGTTTCCACATATTTCCATAGAGAGAATAATATTTACACAAATCTAATCTGCTGACGTATTCCATAGTGTGACACATCATGGCCAAGCCTTTATCCGAGTTGTTTTATTACCCCACCCCAACGCGTCATGCAAGGCGGTTTCCTTGGCACGTCTTGCTAAAGCAGAGATCGTGTCCCCTTGTTCCGGGATTCACATCAATACGGGTGTGGGTAACCCAACCGCTTCTAGGACTCCTAGATTATAAGCAAGTCTAAACAAACACGGAGAGGACGCTTGATATTCACCCTCTTTATAAAGGGACAAGGCCTTTATTTTTCCCTCCCGTGCTCAATCGAATCCTTCCCCCACCTCAAGCTCAAACGCCCAAAGTTCAGGTCTGGTGCTCCGAACCTTTAGTCATGTCCGGATCTAGCCTTCAAGGCCGATGGGTGCCTTCCTATGTCATGGAAGAAGACATCAAAAAGTTGAGGGGGCCAGATATCTGACCACCGAGATTCCGCATCAGCTGCCTGCTCAAGGGCAGGCCGTCCCCTCCCCCGAACCCAATGAGATCGTCGTGTTCGTCTCTCACTTCCTCCGAGGTCTAGGCCTTGCTCTAGATCCTTTTGTCAAGGGCTTGATGTTTTATTACGGGCTAGATTTCCATGATCTAGCTTCGGACTCCTTTCTTCATATCACGACATTTATTGTCGTGTGCGAGGCCTTCCTCCGGGTTACCCCTCACTTTGGCCTATGGCTCAAGACCTTTGAAGTAAAGCCAAAGATGATCGAGGGGCAACATGCAGCGTGTGGAGGTGCCTCAATATGCAAGATGGCGGGACCTTCATGGCCCAAAGGTTCCATTCCAGAGGTGTCTGAATTGTGGCAACATGAGTGGTTCTACATCGCGGCCCCTAGAAGTGCCAAGTGGGCGGCCGCCCCTGTTTTCTGTTCGGGCCCTCCACCACAACTGATGTCATGGATTAGCAGAGGATTGAGCTAGGGTCCAGCCAAGGACGTACCTATACTGCAAAGCCGCATTCAAGATCTCTTCAATGGAGATTTTAGTTTGGTTGCGGTAACACAAGTTATGCTGGTTTGTCAAGTCCAGCCTTGCAGACGCCGGCCTTCGCTTGTGGGAGTTCAATCCCGAGGGACCGCATGCCATTCAAAATTTCCTCAGCCTAACGCATGAGGAGATGTACAAGTCATTCTTCGGTACTCAGGTAGAGTGTCAGGAAATCATGGAGGACATGGGCCTGAGCAGTAACCGCGCCGCCGAACAGGTAAGAAATCTTCCGGCTGAACATACTGTCTCTCATTTGTTACGAAGTTATTTTTGAGAGTTCGCTTTTCGATCAGGACTGGCTAGCAAAGGCGAAGTTGATTCGGTGTTCGGCCCCCTCCCTGAGGGTTTGGAAAATCCGGTACTGGAAAAGATGCTCCAGATCGCACCTTGCCCGGAGCCCTTGAAGGAAGATACTGCGGAGGATGATAAGGGCAGACGCGGGCCCCCAACGCTGCCCATTCTAACCGAGGGAGCGGGCGTCCCCATGAATGAAGACGACCGGAAGAGGAAAAGGACCGCGCCCAGGGATTCGGAAGCCGAAGCTTCCAAATGAGAGAAGAAGTCTCCCACCGAGGGTCCTACCTTGGGGGGTGCTGTTGCCGCACAAAGTTCGCGGGGGGGTCAATTCTCCCATGAGTCGTAAGTGACCCGAAATACTTTATCAGTACAGATATGCCATCTTTTTCTTCTGAGAAAATAACCACCGCATATATCTTTGCAGTTCGGGCCTTAGCCCCTCTCAAATGAGCTCGTCTTCGGGGGATCTTCTTTCGGAGATGATGGAGAGCGAAACGCCTCCTCTAGACTCCTCCGCTCCGGAAGCGGGCGACCCCGAAGTGTCGTCGTGGAGGGCCTCTCCGAGTCCGGCGAGGCCAGAAGATAATCCCGTCGACCCCCGAAGCTCCCAGTGTCCGGCTCCCTAAGAGAGCAGACAAAAGAGTCCGGCACTGTCTAGTGTGTGATCGGATGTTCTGAGGGAGTTGGTGGGGCGAGTGGCCATCTCAGATGAGCATCGTGTACTGATGGATACGGTGGCGGAGAGAATCGAGTCCGCCGAAAGCGGATTGCATGAAGTTTTATGAGTCTACTAACAGGCTTTGAGGTACGTAAAAATAATGTATGATAGTCCTGCACATGCTAGATGTGCCCTGTGTAGATAGTAGCCCCTGAGACTCTGGTTGTCGTCAGAAACGATGATGAACAGAGGATCGTATTCTCAGGTAATAACCGTACTGCCTTTATGTGCAGGTGGTGGAAACTCCGGTGGCTGGTCGGACTGGCGAGTTTGCCCATTTAAAACGGCAGTTGGATGCGGCAGATGCCGACATCGAGCTTGTTAACAAAAGGCTTGACGAGGCACAGGGTAAGCGTTATTATCTGGTAAATGCCACATAGGAAGAGCAGCAAGATGCCAGCATCTTTAACATGTTGTGACTGCAGATGGAGCTGCCACTGTTGAAGCCTTGCGGGCAGAACTTGCCCGAGCCAAGGAACAAGCGAGGTTGGGTAATGCGGCTGCTTTGAAGGCGGCCGAAGAGTTGTGAGCCGAGAAGGCCGCGCATGGCGAGAGGCGAGATAAGATGGCCAAAATGGCCAAAATGGCTGTAGAATTAAAAGCCGCTGCCGACCGTTGCCGGGTTCTCGAAAAGTAAAATCAGGCGAAGGCATCGGACCTTGAGAAGGCTGCGGCGACGAGAAAATACCTCCGCTCTGCTATGAGGGCGAAGACAGAGGAGCTGCGGGAAGCCAGGGAAATTGTAGCTGGGAAATCCTTTATGTTGCGGAGGAAGTTCTTAGATCCACGATATGCCCCTCTGGATCGGCTGTGGAGTTCGGAGGATGTGTATATGGATTTGGCAGCGAGCGCTGCCGATGCGGCCAAGTACTTCCGGGATCAGACGGACCGTGAAGTAGACCAGCTGTTTTGGAGACAATTCCATTCTCCCGAGCGTCCGCTTTCATTGACTGATCAAGTAGCCGAATGGGCCGAACTAAATAGGTTGCCCGGACTCGCCATGAGGTCTCCTGTGGATCAGCTATGGCCAGAAGGGTCAAAACCGAACAGCTATTTCAGCTTGGTGCAGCGGTTCCTTGACGTGGTGCCGCGCATTGATGCGATGAAGAGGTCGGCGTGCATAGAGGGCGCACGGATGGCCTTTGCCCGTGTGAAAGCACACTGGGTGGAGATGGATGCTACCAGTGTTGCAGCGCAGGATTCGGCCATAGGTCGAAGGGTTGCTGAGCACTACTTTGAAGAAGTTCTTGAGGATGCTCGTTTGATAGAGACCCAGTGCTCAAAAAATATTATGTTTGAGTGATATGTAATCTCATTGTAAGCGAAATGCTTTTATAAATTTTCATAAGGCTATTTTTATACTTTTGCCTGAAAGTAATATGATGCCTCATGGGCGGCCGTTTATGTATACAGGTGTATAACCTGAAAGATTACAGTCGTCGGCTTCAACCCCCATGCATATAATGCGGAGGTGTTCCTAGAAACACGCGTTCACACTTAACCCAACGTCTTGGTCCTATTAAGGAGGTGATAGCGGAGCAAGCAAGGCAACCGGACTATAACGCTTTAAAACTTTCACTTAGCCATGGGAGTTTGACAGTGGGGCTACTAGATAGCCCCTGGTGGCTCCGCACTCTCCCGATCCCGGGGTGCGTACATGCCTAGCCGGAAAACGGCCCTTCGTTAAGGCGGAGGAATTCTAACATTCCCATAGGTCATCGAGTGGTTGACTAGTCTCACGCTATATCATGACAGTCAGTTTTCAGCTTTCTCCACTGAGGTGCTCGTCCGGATGAACCAGGGCACAATCGCAGTAGTTCTCCTGGTGCTACCTTAGCCGATAAAGCGGAATGTAAGGCACTAAAACACAGGAGCCGGGCAAACCCAACATTTGACCAAAGACAATTATTCGGAGCTGATGCATATAGGGACAAACTCGCAATGCCGAACACTCCCTAAGGTATTCGGTCTTTGTGGTATAAACCAGGCCTAAATAATGGCCTTTGTAAGAAGCCCCTTGTGTCCAGGTACGTGCATTGGTCTGGCATGGCCACATGGCAAGACGTCAGCATCCTTCTCAACGGTGGATATGTATCAACAAGAGACAGTAAAAAAAGGTTTACGCAGGGTCTTAATCTAAAAAGAATCCTTGGAGCGGGTCCTTGCTGCACGTCTGCACCTGTGTCTCCGTTGTGCCGTATCCTGGACGGGTGTAGCACGATGATCATCTGTAAAAGAGAGGAATTTAGGTGAAAAAGGTTATCATGCAAAAAGATAGTTTGTTAAAGAAACCATGCATAATTCAAGATGAGGAGAAATTGCCACATGTCTGCGCGCGTTGAGCCCCTTATATTGACGAATAAGGGTGTGACCATTTATTCTGTATAAGTAGCGGCACCGAACGCTATTAGTTGTGTCTGAGGTCTTGACAACCTATTGGGTGCTTTCGCTGGTCCGGACGCTTTTAGTGTGCGGCTGCCAAGGCCGCCTCACTCTCTTCGGCATGTAGAGATCACTTGATATTTCCGTGCACTGTAATGAGTGTAAGGGAGGCGTAGTGTGGTATTGCATTAAAGTGAGCAAAAGCCTCGCGTCCGAGCAGTGCTTGATAGCCACTTTGAAACAGAGCGATGTGGAAAGTTAAATGCTCGCAACAGAAGTTATCGGGGGAGCCGAATATAACTTGTAGGAGGAGGGAGCCTGTACAACGAGCCCCTGGTCCTGGCGTTACTCCTTTAAGGGTAGTATTGCTATGGCGAATTTGTGTTGGGTCTAACCCCATCCCGCGGATTGTATCCTGATATATTAGGTTGAGGCTACTGCCGCCATCCATCAAGACTCGTGTGAAGTGATATCCGCCAATTACTGGGTCTAATACCAGGGCAGCCCACCCTGCGTGTCGGATACTTGCAGAGTAATCGCGATGGTCGAAAGTGATCGGTTGAGACGACCAGTGGCAGGACTTCGCGGTGATAGGAACTTGGGTATATTTCCCTGGGAGTGCCGCGTTGTTTTTTTCCTTGATTACGTGTAGCACGTTTACTGTTTTGACTTCTGGTGGAAATTTCTTTTGTTCCGCCGTGTCTTGCTTGGGAGGCTCGTCCTCGTCTTCACTTGGCGTATCCTCCCCCTTGTGTACGGTGTTGAGCTTGCCGGACTGCTTGAAGACCCAACATTCTTTGTGGGTATGATTAGCAGGTTTACCAGGGGTACTATGGATCTGACATACTTGGTCCAGAATTTTGTTGAGGCTGGACAGTTCATCCCTGGTGCCTTTAGGGGGCGGCTTTTGACCTGGCCGAGAGCTTTTGAATCCGGCATTTACTGTTGTGCCCTTCGTGCTATCTTCTTTATTTTGGCATTTGTTATTGTTGTTGCGCCGTGATTTCCCGTTTCCATCTCTAACTTCAGATGTACTGGGGTCGCTGGTGCTACATCTGGCGAGCCAGCTGTCCTCACCCGCGCAAAAGCGGGTCATGAGGTTTGTTAATGCGGCCATCGTTCTCGGCTTATTTTGGCCGAGGTGTCTGGCGAGCCATTCGTCACGGACGCTATGCTTGAAAGCCGCTAAGGCTCCAGCGTCCGGACAGTCGACAATCTGGTTCTTTTTGGTAAGAAACCTGTTCCAAAGCTTTCGGGCTGACTCTCCAGGTTGTTGAGTTATATGACTCAAATTGTCCGTGTCTGGAGGTCGAACATAAGTCCCTTGAAAATTTGCCTGAAAGGCGTCTTCGAGCTCTTCCCAACTTCCAATGGAGCTTCCGGGGAGGCCTTTGAGCCAGTGACGAGCTGGCCCTTTGAGCTTGAGGGGTAAGTATTTGATGGCGTGGAGATCATCTCCTCGAGCCATATGGATGTGAAGGATGTAGTCTTCAATCCAAACCCCAGGGTCTGTTGTTCCATCGTATGCCTCTATATTTACGGGCTTGAATCCCTCTGGAAATTCATGGTCCAGCACCACATCGGTGAAACATAGGGGGTGTGCGGCACCCCTGTAGCTGGGTGTACCGCGTTGTTCGGATGTTTGTTGTGTTGCATTGTATGCTAGAGCGCGCTTGTGTGGTCCATAGATGGATCTTGTTGCACTGTCCTTTGGGTGCGAACCCTCGCCTGGGTCGCGTGTTGTATTGTGAGCGGCGTTGTATGCCGCTTTGTGTTGGTAGAGGGGTCGTCTATCCGACCAGGTGGCTGCTTTGATTGCTTGTGGGGGGTCTGAGGCCTCCTCATCGAATTCGGGTAGCAGCTTCCGCTTTGGGTAGCTCTTGGAGGGGCGATTGTTGCTGTACCTTGCTGCAGTGTTGAGTATTTTGCTCCATCAGAATTGGAGTGTGTCTTGCGCGGCCTTGAGCCTTCGCTTCTTCTTTTTAAGGCTCCTCGCGGTGGCAGTAAGCCTTTTCCGGGCGTTCTGCTGCTCCGGGTGCCTGTCCGGTGTTATGTTGTACGGACCATTATCTTTGATAGGATTTGCTTGCTCGGTTTGATTATCCGGATTGCCATTGTCCGACAGCGGTTCGCCCTGCTCCACCGCTGGGTCCGTGTGATTGCTATTTCTCTCGAGGCGGGATTTGGGGCGGCGCTTGCGTCGCCGTTTTGGCTGCTTTTCGAGGGGACAAGCCTTCGGTGCGTCCTTCCGCTCCTCGCCGTCATCTTTTGGTGCGTCCACCATGTATACGTCGTATGACGAGGTGGCGTTCCACGGATCAGTAGGCGCTGGTTCTTCATCGTTTCCTTCATCGGCGTCCATACCGTCGATGTGGTCGGAGTCAAGATCGAGCATGTCGGTTAAATCATCGACAGTGGCTACAAAGTGGGTGGTGGGTGGGTATTGAATTTCTTCATCGTCCGAACCCCAACCTTGCTGACCGTAGTCCGGCCAGGGCTCTCCTGATAAAGAGAGAGATTCCAGTGTCTTCAGGATATCGCCGAAAGCCGAGTGCTGAAAGATGTCCGCGGTAGTGAGCTCCATGATCGGCGCCCAATCGGATTTGATCGGCAGGGGCGCAGAGGGTTCGGAGTCCAGCTCCTTGGAGTCACGAGTCTTGCGGAGTGCGGGGCTGGTGTTCGGCTCAGTTGCTATTGGGATCGCAGCCCCCGAGGTGGCGTCCAACCGCCTATCCTCGATCGGCGTAGTTGGCTCCGAATTAAGGGTCGAAGCTGATGCGGGTGCGGCCTCCAGGGCACTGTTCGGCGGCAGAGCTAGATCATGCTCATCAGGACAGTGCGGCGCGCTTAGCGTGGCTCAAATCCATCGAAGATCAAGCCCCCGCGGATGTCAGCCGCATAGTTTAAACTTCCAAATCTGACTTGATGGCCAGGGGCGTAGCTTTTGATCTGCTCCAGACGGCCAAGCGAATTGGCCCGCAGTGCGAAGCTGCCAAAGATGAAGATCTGTCCGGGGAGGAAGGTCTCACCCTGGACTGCATCGCTATCGATGATCGTAGGAGCCATCGAGCCTGACGGCGACGACACAGAGGAACTCTCAATGAAAGCACCAATGTCGGTGTCAAAACCGGCAGATCTCATGTAGGGGGTCCCGAACTGTGCGTCTAGGCCAGATGGTAACAGGAGGCAAGGGACACGAAGTTTTACCCAGGTTCGGGCCCTCTCGATGGAGGTAAAACCCTACATCCTGCTTGATTAATATTGATGATATGGGTAGTACAAGAGTAGATCTACCACGAGATCAGAGAGGCTAAACCCTAGAAGCTAGCCTATGGTATGATTGTTGTCTATATTGTCCTATGGACTAAAACCCTCCGGTTTATATAGACACCGGAGAGGGTTAGGGTTACACAAAGTCGGTTACAATGGTAGGAGATCTGAATATCCGTATGACCAAGCTTGCCTTCCACGCCAAGGAAAGTCCCTTCCGGACACGGGACGAAGTCTTCAATCTAGTATCTTCATAGTCCAGGAGTCCGGCTGAAGGTATAGTCTGGCTATCCGAACACCCCCTAATCCAGGACTAGCTCAGACGTCAAGCTGTTGCGGTGGACGACGTCGTCGGGGAAGAGGCTCCGGCTGGGCAGTGGTGATGTGGCAGACGGAGGAGGGTGGGGTTTCGCGGCTGGAGCGGAGAGGTTATGGCGGCCTGGGATTCTGAATGGCGAAAATGGGGCGATGGGAGGGGGTGAAGCATGACATAGGGACGCGCTTGTCCAAAATGTAGGGTGTGTTACAAAAGTACCCCCACCGATTTGAACTAGTGGCCCTTTCGGCTCAGGGTTAGAAGGGGGATTTCGCTTGTCGGGATTTGGCAGCTGGAGGGAGTTTTCGCGCGCGTTGTAATTTCGGGATAGCAAGGCGCGGGTTGTGAAGGCGCCAATTTTGGGAGCACGATATCTGAATTTTCAGGATATAACAAGACGCGGGTTGAATTTTAGGGACAAGCCTAACGTGTAGTAATATTGTACTTGTACGTACCAAATCAACTCGCACTTCCCTCAACCAAAAAGAAAACGAAAAAAATAAATCTATTCACACCACACAAAGAGAGAGTCTTGCCCCGTTTTACTATACAAATGCTATTCAAAGCTACTCCCTCCTTCCATCTATATAGGGCCTAATGCATTTTCGATGCTAACTTTGACCAAATATTAGAGCGATGACATATGACATGCAACTTACACAAAGCACACCGTTAAATTCGTCTGTGAAAGGTTCTTTCAATGATATAATTTTCACATTGTGCATGTCATGTACTATTAATCTTGTCAATAGTCAAAGGCGGTCTTAAAAATCTCATTACGCCCTATATAGATGGAAGGAGGGAGTATGAATCCATGTTATGTCCGATTAAAATTTTTCGCTTGCTGTATAATGCATGTAACCTACTCATACCAAAATTTTAGTGCATTCCAAATGTCTATACTACCGCTGCAATTCGAACTAAATTTGAATTTGTTTCTCTATTTCAATAAAAATCTACAATCATGATTGTTGCCAACTTCAACCATCATAGTTTCCTTGCTATCCGCCAGATATAAATCGGACGGCCTATAATGCAGGATGGCAGGCACACCATCATCAACAACTCCGTTTTTTATAAGAGTAGAGATAAAATATATTAAATGTAGTATAACATGTTCATAACCACACCATGTGTATCACCGTTATATATATTCACACATGCGTCGGTTTGAAACACTATGATAAATTCTTCAAATATCCGAATTCGCTTTTTATAATGAAGTATATATGATCTCTATTCGTCTTTTACACCCACACAACCCTCTTATCTTTGTAGCTAGCGCTAACTTTCTCTTGTGCATGCACACACCCGCATCCCTCTCACCCTCCCTCAGCATTCTCTAGCTCTATCACGCAAATTTGTCTTTTCACTTTAGGTCGTTCACCCACGGTGTGTGTAGGCCTCCAAGCTCCTTCTTTACGGCACACATCGATCGATATGCCTCTCTAGCCAGGTGTGCCTAGCACAAACACAAGCTTCCCCTCTTCTCTTGTCACCGTCCATGCCTCACTCCCACCACTCTTTTCATCGCTCTCTTACTCGCACACTCCTCCCCCCTTGATATAGTATGCCTCTCGTACCACCTCCTACATGCATCCCTCTCTCTCTATCCTTCTCCTCGTGCCTCATTTTCTTCTAACACACACATGCATGTATACCGATCGATCTCCCAACATATACCTAGATCGACTTTAACTACCCCCCCCATCGATCGACGTACCTCACAAGTTATGTCTCTCCTTTCTCTAACAAAGGGCGATTGATATTCCTATGTAGTTATGTCTGCTTACCACAGCCACATCGTCCCCACTCATCATTCGTGCATGCCTCCTGACCCGTCTCTCACACACACGTGCACAGACAACAATCAGCCATCTCCTCTCTTATTGATATTGCGGGCGTGCCCTCCGTTTGTCTAGCAAGCCTATCCCACCATTTGTTAGAAGCAACTCCACTACCACCCCCTCCAACACACTAGCTCCATCTCTCTCCCAACCTTATTCCTCTCCTGCATATATGCATGGATGCCGATCGATCTCCCTTAATACATGAGGCAGATCGATATCCTTAATACATGAGGTAGGCCTCTCTCCTCCTCCACACATATACCAGCCATTGTACCTCTATAGTTTATTGGGCCTCCCTCTTCCCCCACCACACACCGATAGTCGAGTGTTGTGGGTAGGTATCCATGCCATAGAGACAAACTGCACATGTCCCATCTCACGTTCCAGTAGGCTAGCCACTCTATATCTTTGACGTGGGCACACACAAATTCAATGGCACTCTTTATCGATCGCGCGCGCATGCACACACACATCATCCCTCTCTTCGATTCTATGGACACCTCAAGCCGATGATACCTCCACTCCTTTCTCGTGGATCGCCCCCTCTATATATATGTTATATCCAGGACTCTATTTCACACACATTGCATATGTTACATTTTTTG